>NC_091131.1:10324799-10626049 GCF_040183065.1 Periplaneta americana | reverse complement strand
GCATTTGCTGATAAGAGTAATCATGTGTGCACACGATAGTTCTGACTCATACTATTCACAATAGAATGTTGAAATATGCGAATAACAACGCAAAAGGCAGTTAAAAACTTTAAAAGCTCATATCACTGAACAGGGAACACTAAATCTGTCACTGATATCATGCTAACTGAATCACACTTTTATCTTAAAACTAAATTGCTTTCAGAATATGTAAGGTACAACATATTGGTACCACATCAACAGTTTCAAAATGTAAATCATCTTCATCCCCATTAAAAGTAGTAGATATAAACATAGGACATTAAAAGGAAATAATTTATTGGGGTGGTGGCTTCTGTTTTCACTTCAACAGGTCCAGTATGAAAGCCATTAAATCAACTGTCACAGACTATTCAGTATTTACTATATCATTTAGAACAGGCAGCAGATTAATGAAATAATTATTATGAAGAATGTGCGCGCTCACACGCACACACACACACGCCCCATACGCACACACCCCCACACACACGCCCCACACACACACAAACATGCACACGTACACACGCCCCACCCCCCCCCACACACACGCGCGCACACACACACACGCCCCACACACACACGCCCCATACGCACACACCCCCACACACACGTACACACGCCCCACCCCCACACGCACACCCCCCACACACACGCGCGCACACACACACACGCCCCACACATACAAACACGCACACGTACACACGCCCCACACGCACACACCCCCCACACACACAAACACGCACACGTACACACGCCCCACCCCCACACCCCACACACACGCGCGCGCACACACACGCCCCACACATACAAACACGCACACGTACACACGCCCCACACGCACACACCCCCACACACACAAACACGCACACGTACACACGCCCCACACGCACGCCCCACACCCCCACACACACGCCCCACACCCCCACACACACAAACACGCACACGTACACACGCCCCACCCCCACACGCACGCGCGCACACACACGCCCCACACATACAAACACGCACACGTACTCACGCCCCACACACACACACACACGCCCCACACATACAAACACGCACACACACACGCCCCACACATACAAACACGCACACGTACACACGCCCCACACGCACACACCCCCACACACACAAACACGCACACGTACACACGCCCCACACGCACGCCCTACACCCCCACACACACAAACACGCACACGTACACACGCCCCACCCCCACACGCACGCGCGCACACACACGCCCCACACATACAAACACGCACACGTACTCACGCCCCACACACACACACACACGCCCCACACATACAAACACGCACACACACACGCCCCACACACACACACGCGCCCGCCCCACACACACACACGCACACGCGCCCCACACATACAAACACGCACACACACACGCCCCACACATACAAACACGCACACGTACACACGCCCCACACATACAAACACGCACACGTACACACGCCCCACCCCCACACGCACACCCCCCACACACACGCGCGCGCACACACACGCCCCACACATACAAACACGCACACGTACACACGCCCCACACGCACACACCCCCACACACACGTGCACACACACAAACACGCACACGTACACACGACCCACACGCACGCCCCACACACACACAAACACGCACACGTACACACGCCCCACACCCCCACACACACGCCCCACACACACAAACACGCACACGTACACACGCCCCACCCCCACACACACGCCCCACACACACAAACACGCACACGTACTCACGCCCCCCACACACACACACACGCGCCCGCCCCACACACACACACACGCACACGCGCCCCACACATACAAACACGCACACACACACGCCCCACACACGCACACGCGCCCCACACACACGCCCCACACATACAAACACGCACACACACACGCCCCACACACACACGCACCCCACACATACAAACACGCACACACACACGCCCCACACATACAAACACGCACACGCGCCCCACACATACAAACACGCACACACACACGCCCCACACACACAACGCGCCCCACACATACAAACACGCACACGCGCCCCACACATACAAACACGCACACACGCCCCACACACACACGCACACGCGCCCCACACATACAAACACGCACACGTACACACGCCCCACACACACACGCACACACACGCCCCACACGCACACACCCCCACAATCACGCGCGCACACACACACAAACACGCATACGTGCACACGCCCCACACACGCGCGCGCACATACACACACGCCCCACCCACACACACACACCCACCACCCACACACTCAAACACGCCCCACACACCACACACACACGCCATACAAACACCCCCCCACACACACACACACACAGAAAGGAGGCAATGCGCATGATCAGAGGTTCACAAGTCAACCACTAGTTGAGGTAATAATATTAGTTCTGTTTCGTTATACGTCGTCCCTAAGTAGAAAGATCAAGTGCCAGGGAAGAGCGCGATGAAGACTGTAAATGAAACAAAATAAAAGAAGAGATAAAAACAATTCCAAGGAATGCATGACAGCAGGCTCGAACATGTCATAGAAGCATGGGAAGCAAGCAGGTGCTCTTTCCACTAGGCTAAAACCGTCCGTGATAGAAATGGTCTGTATGAAGCGATGCAATACTCCACGACTTGCTTAAATCATGAAACTGCACATTAACTTGATTTAGTTTAAAATAGTTGTGGAAATGAACCATTTTGTTATGCCCTGTGAGTTAAATGAAGTAACTTTGTGTGAAAATTGTTATTCATTTACTATAAATGTGACCTACTTGCCTTTATTAATACATTGTGTTTAATCGTCACACTGTTGACTAGGGATGTAGGCCACAGTAATTCATTATTTAGCATAAAGTCGAGCCAAGCATTAACCCACAGATATTGGATATAAGTTGTTCCATTTTTTAAAATAGCATTGAAATTTGACAGGTGACATGTATAAAATTAGCAAAGTTTTATTTTTTTTTTTTTCAAATTTAAATTCCCACCTGACCAAGAACTGAACCCGGACCCCTGACGTCGCAAGCCAGAGTGTTACTGACTGCTTCACAGGGGCGAACGATATAGGAAGGCTTACGGTTGCACGATTTGGAACTCAAAGGAGACAGTACACATACGGGACTACCTCATTGGACAAAACATAACAGAGTGAAAACAAAACAGACCACAAAAGAAAACTGTACGGAAACGGACAAAAAAGGGAAATTACTGGTGTGAATCGCGTACTTTAAACTTTTTCACCACCAAGAATCGCGCTATCAATTGTTTAGAAGACTGTACATAAAGTAAATCTGCTGAAAATGGTTTAGGATCGAAGATATTTTAGCAATGAAGCGCAATTATTATGGCTAAGAAGGAAGAAAACAACACGTGGATTAATATAAGTTATTTCAGTCTTATCTATATTATATCTTACGCAGTAAAAAATACAATTCATCTTATGATTAACTTGTTATGACGCTAGTATATTCCAACATGATGTCATAAGGCACTCTCGAAGTAACTGTAAATACACCCATTAGCGTAATGGATAACACGATTGCATACCTTAAGAATGAGGTGTTGCGGGTTCAAGTCCAACTAATGCCACTTTTTACCAAAAACTACGTGAAGAACTTTATAATTAATTAGCAGTGCACGATCAATATTCTGGGTACACAAAGTAAATAAACTGACTTAAATGCGTAACAAAACGAACCACTTTCTGAGGGTCTTGTAGAAAATATGACGTAACTCCATTCCTTCCTAGGCTGCCATGAACAAATCTATAAAACTACTGGGTGTTCAGTTCAAAGTGTGTCATGGCTCGCTGTATGCCGTCATGTGGCTAGCCGATCAGCCTAGAGAATTCAATCTTCCTACACTTCCGCAAAGGTGTATTACCTAGGAGGCAGAGAAGTTGCCTAGCAAGTACGGCGTTCATTCTGAAGAGTACGTACCGATGCGTACGATAACGCCGGTAGTGGCAGGAATGTGAACTGTTTGGAAATACGTACTGTCGGGTTATGGGAAGAGGGTTAAGACGATTACTTACGTATTTGTTGACATTAACTTCGACGGTCAACATGGACACGGAGTATTTGATTTGTGTTGTGGAATGTTACCGTACGCAACCGATGATAACAAATACCCTACATACGACTTGCCGGCGCAAAACACCGTTCGAAAGAGGTTATGGTAGCACACAGACCGTACAGACCGCCATCTGTTGCTACGACGTTCAAGTTATACCGTACACGTTCTCAAGTTCAGATTGAAGAACGCCTTGAATAATAGGCAACTTCTCTGACATATATGCTGAAACTCGCTTCAAACCGGTGACTCTACAACAGTGACGTCATGACACACTTTGAAATGAACACCCAGTATATCGTGCAATTTTGAGTAGAGTATGTAACTTCGTATTAACATTATTTTCTCTTGTAATTTTTATTTAAATGTTGTTGAAACAATAACACAAAGGCGCAGTTATTTTCTCCGTGCAGAAATGATACACGAATTACGATAACTTAGGAAGAGCCGAACGAGCAAGCTTTTATATACGAAATCTCACTCACTAATCAATACAGTACATCCAAGAGAAGTCATAATGATATCGAAATATATAATATAGGCCTACCAGTGGTATCTTAATCTTTTTTGCTAGCGTTATTTTACGACGCTGTAGTAACATCTAGGTTATTTAGCATATGAATGAAATGAAGGTGATAATGCCGGTGAAATGAGTCCGGGGTCCAATACCGAAAGTTACCCAGCATTTGCTCCTATTGGGTTGAGGGAAAACCCCGGAAAAACTTCAACCAGTTAACTTGCCCCGACCGGGATTCGAACCCGGGCCACCTGGTTTCGCGGCCAGACGCGCTGACCGTTACTCCACAGGTGTGGATTTTTTTGCTAGCGTAACCCCAAAATATATTTGTACTCCCAAACTGCATTGCAATTATATAAGAATTAACAAAAGACTATGATTGATGTACTAAAAACATATCATTATTCATTATTATTATTATTATTATTATTATTATTATTATTATTACTACTACTACTATTATTATACAGCAGTTATTGATGCAATAATAATAGTAATGATTTACGTAAAATGTTATTGAAGCAAGGAAAAAACAAGAATTGATATTGCAAAAGAAACTATAATATAATGCAATAATTATCAACAAGTATAATCAATTTCAAGGAAAAATTGTTCCGGGGCCGGCTATCGATCCCGGAACCCTTCGCTTAGCTCGCGAACGCTCTACCGACTGAGCTATCCCAGCAACTACACACGACAGTCACAATTTTTCCTTTTATATCCACACAACTCAAATGAGCTGACAAGACGTCAGAACTCAACTATGAGTGCACACAATTACTTGTGTGACTTAAATTGTGGCTTTCTGTTAACGTACCTCCAGTAACGAATGTATTATACAAATCTGGCTTTCAGGTAGTAGCTCCCTGTAAAGCAGGTTTGAATAATTTCAAGGAAAAATTGTTCCGGGATCGGGTATCGATCCTTGAAATTATTCAAACCTGCTTTACAGGAAGCTACTACCTGAAAGCCAGATTTGTATAAGTATAATAAAATTAATATGTCAGCATTTTTACATACATAATCAGTGGGATGCGTACCTCTGGGGGTTCCATAGATTGAATACTACTGTAATATACCATCCTCTAGAATTACAATCACAACAAATAATACGTAGGCTACTATCTCCTAACTTTAAAAATAATTTGGAAATCTGATTACAAAAGACATTTAAAATCAGTACACAACATCTCAATTCTGTAATTCTGTTTATAAAAATCGGCAATTCTATCCCTTCTTTTTACGAAACGTTCTTCCTCAAAATTGATTTCTCGTTACAAGGCTACTAAAAATTCGTAGTCTATTTCGCAATAATGTTTCAATTGTTTTTTTTTGTTATTTAACGACGCTGTATCAACTATTAGGTTATTTAGCGTCGATGAGATTGGTGATAGCGAGATGAGGCCGAGGATTCGCCATAGATAACATGGCATTCACCTTACGGTTGTGGAAAACCTCGGAAAAACCCAACCAGGTAATCAGCCCAAGAGGGGATCGAACCCGCGCCCGAGCGCAACTTCAGACCGGCAGGCAAGCGCCTTAACCAACTGAGCCACGCTGGTGGCTGTGTTTACACTTAGGCCTAGTTCATTAATAACATAAATGCACAAGAGTGAAGATTTTGAAATGTTTCTTATCTTCAAGGCCGTAATTGTTTGACAGAGTCGACCTAGTGTTGTACGAATTGCAATGGTTTTGCTCATATTATGGAAAAACTGTAAATAGCTACATAATTAGGACCTATATGTAGGCTATAAATAATATTGCAGAGAGACACTGTAACTATTAATGGGATTTGCTGAAATGAAAAATCAGGCTGTAACATTAAACCAATGCCAAAAACGTAGTCTACTGATTACAGATGGAACTACAGTAGAACCTCTATTATCCGTGGTAATGAAGGGGATGGGCTGAACGGTTAATCGAAAAAATCGGATAATCCGCACCATGAAAGATTTTGTAATTTCCTCCATTGTCTTGTATTTAACTCCCTATGTAGTGGATCAGAAGTTCATTAATTTAAATCTGGTTATAAACGACGGGTTTTTAAAGGACAAGGAAGCCCTTTGTAATGACTGTCTCAGGAAAGATAGGAATAAAGGAGGTCTCATGTTGTAGATTTACATACTTTTTCACACTTTATCCTTGTTTTTTTTATTAAATCGCGCAGTTGTAACTCCAATCTCGTATGCTGATGCGAGATGAGCCACAGTTTCTCTTTCTCAAACCATTCAATTATCTCCATTTTTTTTCGATACTTAGCACAACACATTTTCTGTTAACATCGTGGAAGACGTTATGTTATAGAACGGCAATTTGAACAGTAAACAATGTTGTATAACGATAAAGGCTTGTAATAAAACACTATAGCAAAAACATAACAGGCCTATGTAGAACCTACTAACATAGTCTAGTATATACAGTCACGAAGCTCGAGTTGTGAGAGTACTAGGAACAATAGACTCTGTCGGTACTATTTCGTATTGTCTATAATGAGGCGGTAGTAGCGATAGTAGCGATCCTAGTGGTTAGCAACTATCTATGGATGCATATTCCCTACGTATTGAGCTTCGTGACTGTATATACTAGACTGTGCTACTAATATGATATACAAAACAGTACTTTATATAAGTTATTTATTTCTGAAGAAAAAAAAGAGCGCGAGATATAGACAGTCGGATAATCCGCCCATCGGTTAATAGGGTGACGGATAATCGGGGTTCTAATGTATAATAATAGTTTAAGGGATACGATTCGCAGTCCTGAAAATAAAAGACACACAAACAAAAGTGATAAAACTCATTCTGCATCAGACTACCATCGCAAAATTCTTTTCATATTGCTGACTAAAATAAATTTATTCAGATTAATAGAATTTTTTTTTACGTTTGTTAACGCATTTTTGAAATCTAAAGAAATATTACTGGTATTTCAAAGAAACACAGACAACATTCTCGAGTCGTGCACGAATTAAAAAAAAAAAACATGTAATCATGAATATTTGTAACTCAAAAATTGTATTTACCAAAGTGCTACTGGAAAGTAGTCAGGTTCGAATTCTTGTGCGTTATATGATGAGCTGGTGGGGCCACTGGCTAAGAAGAAACTGAAGAAACTAACTGGAAGGAATGTAAAAATTAAATTGTGTTTTATTTAACGACGCTTGCAACTGCTGAGGTTATATCAGCGTCGCCAGTGTGCCGGAATTTGGTCCCGCAGGAGTTCTTTTACATGTCAGCAAATCTACTGATATGAACCTGTCGCATTTCAGCAAAATTTAAATGCCATCAACTTGGGCTGGGATCGAACCCGCAACCTCGGATACAGAAGGCCAGCACTCTACCGACTGCGCCACCCAGGCTGACTGGAAGGAATGGTGGAAGGAGGAAAAAGTTCGGGCCAGAACATATCATATGATGACAACATTAAGATATATGGATAATTATTTTTTTTTAATTATGGTCTATTTAACGACGCTTGCTACTGCCAAGGTTACATCAGCGTCACCAGTGTGCCGGAATTTTGTCCCGCAGGAGTTCTTTTACATGCCAGTAAATCTACTGACATGAGCCTGTCGCATTTAAGCACACTTAAATGGCATCGACCTAGGCTGGGATCGAACCCGCAACCTCGAGCACAGAAGGCCAGCACTATACCAACTAAGCTACCTAGGCTGACTATATGGATCATATACAGAGACTAAGTGGAAGGCAGAAAAGAGGGAAGATTGGAGAAGCTGGGTTTGCAGTGAAGGACCTGACCTTGGGCAAAGAGCTATAAATGAAAGAATGAATGTGATGATCATAAATAAACGTTTGTGTCAAATTTCAACACCCTAAGTGCTTTTCATATCATTTTATGCCATTATGAAAAAGGGTAAAACAGAATGAGTAAAAAATATGGAACAATGCTTGTAACTTTCTTATTTCTAATTTTATGAAGAAACAAAAGTTGCAGGGTATCAAAGAAGGAATATTTTGAACACAGTTTCAAATACTATGCTTTTCATTTATAAAGAGTGTACCAACAAGACTGTTTTTTTTTTTAAATGGCACCATGTACTTATTTCCCCATTTTTGGATTCTTCAAGTCTCAGTAAGTACAAAATCATATTTTGTTTTGCAATTTATAAACTATTGTTTTGTAAAAATTACCTCTTTTGATGGCAATGTAGATGCACTGAACAAAGGGAAATTTTAATGCTCCAGTACATCAAATTGAGGAGGCTTTGGATTAAATAACTGACAAAAGCTAAAAGAAACAACTGAATAAAGCTAATAAAAATAATTAAATAACAATAGGTATTAATATTATTTAAATTTATAGCTAATTTAAAAATGACATGTTTTAGGATATGTATCATTGAAATTTAACTGCAATAGTAATACAATACATGGATTTTAAACCAAGAAAACCCATTAAAACTAAAATTAGCATTGTTGTGTTGTCACATGTTGATTTCAGTTTTCACAAAAGATGCTCAAAATGGCTGACATCATGGTCAACTGCAAGCTGGTGAGTCGATTAAATGTGAGCTTTATTCTACTGCTAATACAGTATCAAGAGCTTTTTCACAGTCTGTAATTTGTTTTGGTCTTCCAGACTTTGGCTTATTTTTAACACTTCCAGTTTCATTGAATTTTCTTAAAATTTTAGATATCTAGAATCAGTAAAGTTCCTTTTTGGATGCATTTAATTAAATAAGACACAAACCTCTTCTTGGTTCTTCCTTCTATCACCATAGCCGATCATTATTATTAGAAGGCCTATTTCAATTCGTTGTTCTTCTGTAAGATTTGCCATGATTAATTACTTTCAGGAAGATATTGGAATTAAATAACTATTGTTATTCAATTGTTTTTATTAGCTTTATTCACTTGTTTCTATTAGCTTTTGTCTGCAATTGTTTAATCCAAAGCCTTCTCAAATTGAAGTACAGAAGCATTAAAATTTCCCTCTGTTCAGTGCACATACATTGTCATCAAAAGAGGTAATTTTTACAAAACAATAGTTTATAATTGGCGAAACAAAATTTGATTTTGTAAATACTGAGACTTGAAGAATCCAAAAAATGGAAAAAGAAGTTGTTGTTTTCTAATGCCAGGCATTTGACAATAAAGTCATTTGATCTCTTGCACTCCAATATTTTTCAAAGATACTATCATGGCCAGCCACTGAAGCACAGATTTTGAGGTGTTCTGAATCCATTTCTTGGTTTGAGTTGCACAATGGGCAGTTAGGGGACTGATATATTCCAATTCTATGTAGGTGTTTGGCCAAACAATCATGGCCTGTTGCCAATCTAAATGCAGGTAAAGACGATTTTCGTGGTAAATCGGAAATTAACTGTGGATTATGATGCAGAGAGTTCCATTTTTTCCCTTGAGATTGTGTTATCAAATTTTGTTTGTCGAAGTCTAAGTATGTAGATTTAATAAATTTTTTCACAGAGTAATACGTAGATTTTGTAACAGGTCTGTAAGTAGCAGTGCTGCCCTTCTTTGCTAAAGCATCCGCATTCTCGTTTCCCCAGGATTCCACAATGGGATGGTATCCATTGGAATACAATTCTTTTATTGAGTGATATTAATTGAGAGAGCATTTTAGTTATTTCTGATGTTTGAGAAGAAGGTGTGTGTTTAGAGACTATTGATAGAATAGCTGCTTTGGAGTCTGACAATACAACTGCATTCCTAAATTTATTGATGTGGCATAGAAGATTCCTGAGACTTTCGCCTATTGCAATGATTTCTCCATCAAAACTTGTTGTTCCATATCCAAGAGATCTATAAAATGAGAAGAGACAGCACGTAACACCTGCACCGGCACCTTGTTCTCTGGAGATCAAGGATCCATCAGTGTATAAATAAAGCCAGTTTTGTGGAGGGTACCTAATATTAATTGTCTCTAAAGACAATTGTTTCATTATTTCAGTGTTTACTTCTGATTTCAGTATTTCTTCTGTTAAATTTAGATTATATTCTATATTTAATGGAGAAAGAAGTACATGGTGCCTTTGGCACACTCTTCATAAAAGAAAAGCACAGTATTTGAAAACATGTTCAAAATGTTTCTTCTTTGATACCCTACAACTTTTGTATAAATAGTTTCTTCATAAAATTAGAAATTTGAAAGTTACAGCATTGTTCCATACTTTTACTCACTCTGTATATCGTAGCTGCGTCTTCAAAATCCACTAAATGCATTAAAAAGATTTTGCAGGAGAAAGAAAAAAGCACCGTCACTTTTAATTCCCTCGATTTTCAAAGCCACTTTTACGTATAATTTCCTCATTTTTGATGTGAAGATTGAAATTCTACCGAAAGTAGCTTTGAAAATCAAGGGATATAAAAGTGACAATGCATTTTTATTTCTTCTGCAAAATCTTTTTAAATGCACATAACGGATTTTGGAGGCACTGCGATGATATTTCATAGTGTATGCTCCAAGACAGACTACATTTAAGCCATTTATCTGGGCCCATTTTGATACCTCCAGAGTTGAATTTCACGTGATGAATGACCAATAAATTTTCCCAGAGGACTTCAAATAGATTGTTTTTACATAACTTAAGCCCTAGACAAGAACTTCCTAGCTTTAATGTCCCACCAAAGGAAGCCATGCTAGGGACTTGTCCTTAATTCTCAACTGGAACTGAACTTGGGACTTCAGATTCAGTGGGAAGCACGATAACAACAATACCACCGAGGACAAACAAGGGATGCCTAGAATCCCTATTGGTAAGTCATTAGCTGATTGACAGCTCAGCTGTTACAGTGACAATGGAAAACAAGGCTCTGCCAAGAGATAGTCCTGCATCTCAATCCAAGGACTGCGGAGACAGATAACTTGCAAAGCGTGATTATGAAACACAATCAAACTCTCACTGATAACAGCAATGCAGGATTCAAGTCAGAAGGCCATCTTTTCTACAAGAGCAGGAAACGAGTTGATAAACACATTCACCATTAGCAGATTTCTGATAAAGTGCAGAGATAAATATAAATGATCTGGACAACGCTAATGAGAAATAGCATTGCAACTCTGAATCAATGACGTTTTATTCCAAGAAAACAATCTTCAAAATTAGTCTCATCACTCTTACTAGCCTATTGTTTCTTTCAATTCACGGTGATATGGTTTAAATAAATCATGATGGTCAACTATTTTAATTTCACATTACAACTTTTCTTTAAGTATTATGATTCTGTAAAGAATAGATTTAAGATTCTTACAGAAATACATAAATTTCAGCATACCCGAAAAAGTAGGTTTTGGAAAACAGTGTAAATCTATTACTGTGTTTAACATTTCTCCTGAACTACAGGACGGAATTTTTTTTCATATATTGCCAGTACCTACAAGTCAATTCAAATGGAAATGATGAGTATGAAAGATAATAATTATTATAAAAATAAATCAAACATTTAAAAAAAGGTGATTCACTAGAAATCAGCTCTAACCATTCTTATTTTCTAACTAGCCGTACCCGTGTGCTCCGCTGCACCCGTTAGAAATAAATATAAAGTAATTACATAATTAAAATAGGACATTTGATCCAGGGAACATTCGTGTTTGATAGAAGGATAAATCGTTTAATATGTTACTTAATTTAAATTGTATTTAAATAATTAAAATGCGATCATTTTGGTCCAGAGAGCAATCATTTGGTGCAATGACAATTCCTTTAACATGTTTCTTAATTTTTATTACATGCAACCATAGTTAAATGAACATTGACATCATTTAGATTTAATGTGTACACTTTATTTTACTTGCTATATGTTTCCATTGAATTATGTTAATAACTTAATTTTAACCCTTGTTTTCTACGTATTCAGTAAATGGCGCTTGGCCCACTATGGCTCTGAACCTTTGAAATAACTTAAATTATATTATATTAAGACATTATATTATATTATATAAAAAGTGTGTTGATAACGGATGTACTCCGATAAGTAAGTTTTTAATTTGTTATGGGGGCTCTTGAATCTCAGGAGGAACAAATTTTATTTTACAACAGCGCAACATAATCTGCTTGGCTCATTGCCCTATTTTTTTGCATTGCATTTAATGCATATGTATTTTATGTATTTTAACACGATTCAATTGAGCATAGTTAAAATTTGGATTATAAAATAATGGAATGTTAAGCTAATATATTACTTACTTACTTACAAATGGCTTTTAAGGAACCCGAAGGTTCATTGTCGCCCTCACATAAGCCCGCCATCAGTCCCTATCCTGTGAAAGATTAATCCAGTCTCTATCATCATATCCCACCTCCCTCAAATCCATTTTAATATTATCTTCCCATCTACGTCTCGGCCTCCCCAAAGGTCTTTTTCCCTCCGGTCTCCCAACTAACACTCTATATGCATTTTTGGATTCGCCCATACGTGCTACATGCCCTGCCCATCTCAAACGTCTGGATTTAATGTTCCTAATTATGTCAGGCGAAGAAAACAATGCGTGCAGTTCTGCTTTGTGTAACTTTCTCCATTCTCCTGTAACTTCATCCCGCTTAGCCCCAATATTTTCCTAAGCACCTTATTCTCAAACACCCTTAACCTATGTTCCTCTCTCAGAGTGAGACTCCAAGTTTCACAACCATACAGAACAGCTAATATATTATTACTGCATACTAAATTAATACACTCTCGTTGTTCGTTAATTCTCTGAGATAGACATTATTTTAAGAAATACAGGAATTGAATATACAGAATAGCCTATCAAGTTTCCTGTGCATAAGAAGGTATTTTAATCTTACCTGTCCTCAATTCACTCAGAGGTTACTGTAATAACATTATAGCATTATGTCCATATAGAGAAACTACACTTTCCAATGGTGAAATAATAATTAATTACACAAATCGGTTAATTTAGCTTCCGATATTACTTCATACAAACACAGAAACATTCTCTGTAGGCTATCTGTCATAGCTTCCGATTGTTGACCAAGGCCCCTTATAGACGAAGTCATTTGTTCTTTATTTCATTACACTGCCTTAGATGGCAGTTATTTTAATTTTAAAACTCATTTAACTCATTAAATATCAGTCCTATCAAAATTTTTCAAAGAATAAAACTTATCGGAAATAATTCTTAAAGAAATGTTTGTTATGTAACATATTTCACAAAAATGAATATTAAGCGAGATATTTCGATTTATTTAATTCAGGCCCCCTTATAACCCCCCTTTTAAATAATGTATTTTGAATGCCATATAGCCTACAATCTAAGTTACAACGAACTTAATTTATATTCCAATTTTCATCGAAATCCGTTCAGCCATTATCGCGTGAAAAGGTAACAAACATACAGACAGACAGACAGACATACAAACAAAAATTTCAAAAAGACGATTTTCGGCTTCAGGGTGGTTAATTATATATGTTAGGACCAATTATTTTTGGAAAATCGAAAATTACCAGAAAAATTTCGTCTACAGATTTATTATTAGTATAGATTAGCTCTATATAAAAGAGAAAGTATTATGATGCCGAAAAAATAAGTTTTGAGATACAGTACAACCTCGATTATTCATGGTAATGAAGAGGGTGAACTGAACGGTTAATCGAGAAAATTGGATAAATTATACCACGGATGATTTTTATCAATTAAGTGTATAATACTGTTGAGGTTGAAGCTTTGGCTCATGTCTTGGGTTAATGCCCATTTGGCAAAACTCTTTGTAACAGCAGACATCACAAAATCAGGTCTGTAATCGCAACATGCCTTAAGTCCAATGGCTACACTACCTATGAAGAAGTCCATGGAATAGTGGATACTGGAAGTCATCGGCGTATTGATATTATAACATTTAAACTTGGAGAGACAAAAGGTTATATTCTGGATTCGAGACGCATCAGAATCAACCTGAGGAGGTTAATCTAGAGAAAAGGAGAATTTACGAACCCACTATCCCTTATTACAAAACATCATATAAACTCAGGGATATAGAAGTCATCAGATTAATGGTGGGCGCTAGAGGGACCATAACAAAACAATTTGTGTCATTCTGTCATAAATGTGGAGTCCCAACAACAACAATTAAGGAAATTTCTATTATAGCTTTGAAGGTTTCTCTGCAGATTTTACAGCGACATTTGTATTTCAATTCAAATTACAGTTGAATTTTCTCAGTCCATTTTTTAATTTGTATTTTTTTAAATTTTCATTATGTGAAATATTATCTACTGCAAATTTTAGTTTCTGGTAAACAAATTTCTTGTAAGACATTTTAATGTAATTTTAAATGTTACTATTTAACATTGTTTGTCTTTGGCAACCTCAACAAGTTGAGGAAGATTTATGTATTTATTTATTTATTTATATGTAATCTAAAGTTCTTGCCATGCTGCAACTACAGATGTCTTCATGCTAGACACTACTGTGCAATATTATGTTCGCAATAAATAACAAACACAAAGAAGTACAGTAAAATGTAGCACTTTATCCTTGTTTTCTATTAAATCGCAAACAGTTGTAATGCATATCTCATATTCTGATGTGACACGCACCACTGTTTGTCTTTTCCGAAGTCGCTCAATTATTTTCACATTTTTTGGCAATTAGCACAAGTTTTCTTTTGACAAGACATTTTGCTTACAAGTAATACAATGCAGCCAGTCCAGCAGGAGGACAATACTAAATGGTGCATGGGTTTGCAGTTGTGTGATAAGGATTGTAAAAACTGATAGACACAGTCACCAAAATTGTACATATCCAACAGAAAAACCAGAAACTAAACACACCAGCATAATACGAAATATACAACACACCCAAAACAAATCCTCAACACACAACTGAATTTCAGAACACACACACTATTTGACTTCACACTACACAACACAAACACACCCCCACCGGGAGCAAAGACACCAGAAGACGCAAGGACAATGCAGTTCTGAAGATGGCTCCCAAGCTGAAACTAGTCAACTAAGGTATTTTAAAGGGATCGAACCCGCTTCCGAGCACAATTTCAGACCAGCAGGCAAGCATATTAACCGACTGAGCCACGCCAGTGGCTAAGACTGGCTTGCCACCAGCATAGCTCAGTTGGCTATGGTGCTTGCCTTCCGATCCAGAGTTGCGCTCAGGCACGGATTCAATTTCATCTTGGGCTGATTACCTGGTTGGGTTTTTTCCGAGGTTTACCACAACCGTAAGGTGAATGTTAGGTAATCTATGGCGAATCCTAAGCCTCATCTTGTCAAACACATTGCGCTATCACCAATACCATCGACGCTAAATAACCTACGTCTAGTAGTTGGTACAGCTTCATTAAATAACCAACTAAAAAAAAAAAGACTAATCTGCTTGTCTCACTCATGTTCATCACACAGAATATTATGCTGCAGTCTCTGATCCCGATGCCGGATTGAATCCTCTCAGTTTAAGTTCCACCTCTTAGGTTCCCTCTGGTGGCCAACCCTCATGCACTGTGTCATAGATGTATTCCATCGGATCCCGGCCACTTAGTCACTCATAATGAGTGCACCTCTGCACATAATGTGTTGGACATTGTGCCACTGTCATACATCTATGAGATCTATGGGAATCCGATGTGGCTTTGTGGATAGAGCGTCAGCATGTAGAGCTGAAAACCCAGGTTCAAATCCAGTGCCGGAGAGAATTTTTCTCCATTCCACTCATCCTTCATAACAGAGAGAGCAAGCTTCTTTGGAGTTTTATCAGAAGATTACTAATCAAAGGTTAGTAACCTACCACAGAACAAATTATCATGTACATTCTTGTCTAAAAAGAAACTGCAAGATAAACCTTCAGTTAACGGCCACACCCTCAGTATCACTATCAGCAGCAACATTAAGGATAACAAAGAAGAATGAATTAACGTTATCTTACAAAAGGCATATTTAAAACGCACAAAAAACTTTAGGTAGGCCTAGGCCTATGTGTAATAAAACATAATTGGATTATATGGATATAACAACAAAGAGTCCACACCTGTAGAGTAACGGTTAGCGCGTCTGGCCGCAAAACCAGGTGGCCTGGGTTCGATTCCCGGTCGGGGCAAGTTATCTGGTTGAGGTTTTTTTTCCGGGGTTTTCCCTCAACCCAATATAAGCAAATGCTGGGTAACTTTCAGTGCTGGACCCCGGACTCATTTCACCGGCATTATCACCTTCATCTCATTCAGACGCTAAATAACCTAAGATGTTGATAAGGCGTCGTAAAATAATCTACTAAAATAAAACAAAGATGCACTTTTCAGAATAACAGAAACCACAACAACAATCGACTTCCTTCCTCGTTTGTGGCTATGTAATAAAACAGAGCATGAATATTATGAAATAAATGCTGAATTAAGACATAACACTGCAAGTCATAGCAAAGCACTTATGTAAGCCTGGGGTATTGTAAAATAGGCCTAATATACGTTAATCTTTTGTTATCTTATTTCTTTGTATCAAATATAGCTAGATGGTTCAATACAATGGCCAAGCAGTGATATCAAAAATTAAATTGACTTTTTAATGTCCAATTATACTGTTTTTATTAATTGCTGTTCAGCCTCAAATATTCAAGAAATGTGGGCCTCAATAAAGTAAGTTCCAGAGAATATCTCTTGGTAACAGATCCAACATAAACATTGCCTTTTTTCCTTGCTTCCCTTCAGTGTGTTACTCAAATTTCTGAAAAATCTATTTGCATACTTACCGACTCCAAGGGGGCTATATTTAATATAATTAAATATGTACCAAACCTACGAGGCGTGTTCTTAAAGTAAGTTCCAAAAGGGAGTAGAAAGTAAACGGGAAAATATTTACAAACCATTTTTGTAGCATTGTATTCCCCACACTTCAATTACTTCTCACCATAATCTCCACCATTATTGAGACATTTATCGAGTCGTGGCACAAGTCTTTCTATCCCCTCATTGTAGAATTCACCCGCCTGCGAACCACTCAGCAACATTTGTGGAAAATTCAAGGAAAGCGAAGAAATTGTGAACCTCCTGTCCTCATGAATTTTTTCATCGACAGCACGCACCAAATCGTCATTGATCAAAGATGGCCGACCGGTATGCTGCTCGTCATGCACAGAGTTGCGGCCCTCGTTGAACTTTCTAACCCATCTCCTGACCATTCCATCACTAATGGCATCATCACCATACACCTCACAAAGTTGATGATGAATGTCAGCTTGTTTGATGTTTCTCGCTTTCAAAAAACGGATAACAGACCGCATCTCACAGTCGGCGGGGTGCTCGATCACTTTAATCATTTCAACTGATCACAACTAACCACACACACGGACTGAAGCTCTGAAACTGCATGCACAGCTTGTCTGAGGACTGAAGAAGAAAACACGTATGCACAAAATAACGATTGCAGCGATGCGACAGCTATAATTGAAAATGGAACTTACTTTAAGAACACGCCTCGTATATGCACGTAGAATTATTCCAATTCAGAAACAGCTAAGTAAACTAAAAGAACTCCAAAAGGAAATAACATTTCAATGGATACCTAGTCATTGTGGTATACCTGGAAACGAGAAAGTCGATAACATTGCAAAACAGGCAACATATTTGCAACCAAGACCTCTTCAAGTGATATCTCTATCCACTACTTTTGCTTCAGTAAAGTCTCATTTTACAAACCTATGGATCAACAATCGGCTCTCTTCTGACAAAGGAAAAATTTTACAGTCTGTACAAAAGAAACCAAATGACCTGGAAATGCACAAAAACTCTCCCAGACATGTTCAAACATTTTTAACAAGAGCCAGAACAGGTCACATTGTCACTCAATTGTACCTACACCGATTTCACCTTTCTGATAATCCTACTTGTCTGTGGTGTAATAATCATGATGAAGATCTGGAACACATTCTTCTATACTGTCCATCCATAAACCCCAAAAGAAGTAAATTAAAATCATCAGTACCAGTTGCAGAAGACACAGCCCTGCAGTATATATTGACTACACCCCACCTCTGGCTACTAGCAACAGTGATCTATAATGAACACCAATCAAAATACCCCTCATTTCTCGTGAAAAACAACAACTGAATAGACTACAGTGGACTATAGTGGACTTTATGTTGTCAGCAAACAGCTGGATACATTAAGAAGATTGATTCCTTGCTTCCCTGATGATGGAGCCAACATGCAACTCCGAAACATTGGATGTTTCTATATTAAGACATGTAGTGCAAATACCCAAAAATCTCGCACCATGTTGACCACTTTCAAGTACTTTTTACTTTGTCATTTTAATAATACACATGCTTCAAGCTCAATGTGGAAAGTTTCGTAAATTATTTCTCACTGCTGTATTCAGTGGTCCGTCTTACTCTCAAGTCTTGTTACAAATCAGAATGTGGTATTCGTTATTTATAACATACAGATGCCTCAAACTAGCAAGCTGTCTCGTTCGCGCAGGCGCACAGAGCACTTCTCCCCTACCACTGTCCGCCTACTGCTGTGCACTGTGGACTATAGAACGGTACAGCTCAGTTCTAATAACAGTTGAGAAGGCTACATAGGGAGGGTACATCTCGAATACATTGTCAAGAGGTCAACTTTTCAGATAATATGACTATACCTGGGTATCGGAGCCTAGGTGGGCCTCCTCCGTTAGCTATACTACTTCCCCTCTCCAGGCAGCTTCCTAGTTTGAGGCATCTGTACGTATGACATAGGGCTCCCAGATATCAAAACCGAAAAAAATTGGACACACTAGAACATTTGGGTGGGTGGGGGGAGGCGTATGAAGAAAATGTGAAACTGTATGGACATGATACAATAAAGGCAGGGAGTAACTTACATTTACAGTAGTAAACATGTACAAAAGGTCAGTACTTAGCAAGAGTTAGATTTAACTACTGATGCTTTCTGCAACAGCAATACTCCTCTGATGAGTGACTCTTCTCTACAACTTGCTGTCTTTGAAAATTAACTCATATAATTCTATTTCTGTAATGTGTCTTTAGAGTGTGAGAAAACCCCCTCTATTGAAGCATTAGAACCCAACAAAGCAAACAAAAACTGATAAGAAGTCATTATCATATTAACACATTCTCATTGAGTATAGGCGAAGACAGAATTCATTCCAGATGAATACCGAATACTAATAAAATCGGAAAATTTTAAATAGCTACAAAATATACAATACTATCTTGTATTTTGTACAAAAACCGGGGCATTTGGCATCTTGGACACACTCTTTCAGGACAAGGGGACAAATGTCAGAAATTCGGGACTGTACTAGCTATACCATGACGTTTGGGAACCATAGATTAGGGAGTCAGTAACCATGGACAAGTAATAATGAAAATAATAAAAAAAACAGTGAAATAACAAGGAATTTCGTTTGACTTTTATCATTACTAATGATATAATAATTCTCTTTGAGAAGTTTTTGATTGTTTTGTAATTATTTTGTCTGGATCAGCCAAGAAAGGCACTGCAATAATCCAAAAACCAATACAACCCATGACAACAGAAAAAAAAAAACTATTTGAAAAACCATACGAAAATATAAAACAATACACAAGAGCGACTGAACATCTACCAAGGAAAACAACAGCAGCCATCTTCCGACTCTTCACCAGCCATGAGCAAAAACCTGATCTGGAAAATAAGGAAGACAAGATCTTGCAGGATGGTGGGAAGCAAGAGAATTAGTGATTTAGGCCAATATCCAGCCATTGGAAAACAAACACATATACATATATATTGTGAGTGGTAGCATTGTGGTTAAGGTGCGTTTTAAATATGTCTTTTGTAAGATAACGTTAATTCATTCTTCTTTGTTATCCTTAAAGTTGCTGCTGATAGTGATACTGAGGGTGTGGCCGTTAACTGAAGGTTTATCTTGCAGTTTCTTTTTAGACAAGAATGTACATGATTATTTGTTCTGTGGTAGGTTACTAACCTTTGATTAGTAATCTTGTGATAAAACTCCAAAGAAGCTTGCTTTCTCTGTGACGTTGCAAATCGAAAGGTGGCAGGTTCGATTCCCGATGGGTTCAGGAATTTTTTCCTTTAATCTAATTCTCCCAGCCATACTACGGCACTTGGTTTTACTCAGTCCATAACAGAAATGAATGCCAGGGGTATTTAATTGGGGATAAAGGCAGCACACATGTAGGAGTAACATTGTACAGGTGGGAGGATCAACCTCCTGCTCTTCCATGGTCTATAATGGGAATGACTTTACCTTTCATACAGCTGCAATGTATCCATAAAGTCACGGTGGGTTTATAAATAATTATATTGGGAGGTCACTATGTATTCTTATTTCACTTACTTTGTGAATGTTGGTACCCTCATGTTTATTTATTTATTTTTTTTTAATTTTATTGGGTTATTTTACGACGCTGTATCAACATCTAGGTTATTTAGCGTCTGAATGAAATGAAGGTGATAATGCCGGTGAAATGAGTCTGGGGTCCAACACCGAAAGTTACCCAGCATTTTCTCATACTGGGTTGAGGGAAAACCCCAGAAAAAACCTCAACCAGGTAACTTGCCCCGACCGGAATTCGGACCCGGGCCACCTGGTTTCGCAGCCAGACGCGCTGACCGTTACTCCACAGGTGTGGACCCCTCATGTTTACATCGGTACCATGATACCAAGGTAACAGCAAGGGCGCACCGACGGGGGGGGGGGGGGGGTCCATCAGGTCCGGACCCCTCCCTCAACATTTTGTAACATTTTTACTGAAATTTTAAGCATTGATATAGGCCTATAATTTCGTTATCTATAATTTCACCTAAATGATTCATGTAGATGTACATAACACTTTTTGTCACGCATCGTGATATCACAGTTCCTCCACAAGGTGTTAACGAACTAAAGAAAGAACCAAGAAGACTGGACTTTGTTTTGTAAAAAAAAATAGAGGAAGATATGTTTTTATGTAACTTTACATCCTTTTATTGGACCACCCCCAAGAGAAATACCTGGGTGCGCCATTGGGTAACAGTGCAGTTATAAACAAACATGGCTGACCAGAGTCCATTTATCATCTAACAAAAATTAGTGACAGTAGTTCGGCTTCATGAAAGATGTTATACTGGCAACACCGTGGGAACAGTGAAGATGAAATTTCGAGATCACTTTGATGTGAAACCGCCAAGGAAAGCAACAATGTTGGGGTGGGAAAAACATGCATTCGCAATGGGTAGTGTGAAAGACTGTTCCAGAAGTGGAAGGCCAACAACAAGATCTTTGCTTCTTCCAAGGTTCCGTTAATGGGCCAGCTTAGTGAATGGTTGGTGCCATAATTGCAACAAGCTGGTATCGAAGACACTGCGGTCCTGCAACAGGACGGAGTGCCAGCACACTTTGCATTGCCGATACCTGAATACTTTTCCCAACCGGTGGATTGGAATAGGATCTGCAATGATCAAGCTCCTTTTGCCTGGCCTCCACGAAGTCGCTGATAATGCTCTCTGGAAGTTCAAGGACATAGTGCGAAATCACCGCTATAACACAATGGCACAATTATGAGCAGCTGTGTATAGAAGATGCCTTCAACGAAGTGATCTTTGATTATCTCCGCAAAACATTTGCCAGGACATGGCACAGAATTCAGCTGTTCCATGAAAATGAAGATTTTTCATACCGATGCCCTGGATCGTTAAACTATCAGGTACATGTCCATAGCAGTGTCGCAGTACTGTTGTAGTAGTGTCCCATCATGGCGATGTATGCAATGGAGGGGAAAAGGAACTGGCCACTCTACCCCATTATCTCCTGGCCTAGTTGTCTCATAAATGGTGCCATGTCGGACAATTCACTGAACAACAACATGGTTACCATGGTTACAGATCAAATATTATTGATGGACGTAAAAAAGACGTGTACGTAATGAAATTTATAGCTTGCAGAACTTGAATCAGTTGATTAAATGGCGATCTTACTCGTGTTAATTGTGTAAGCATGTGAGGCTTACAGCTGTTTTGGTGTTTCTTCACACCATCCTCAGAGTCTACTAGATCGCGGCGTCATTTCGAACTTCGCTGCCTGTTGTGTGGGTGCGTTCGATTGTTGAAAAGTGTTGAAATGTGGTGGTGGATGGTGTGAAGAAACACCGAAACAGCTGTAAGCCGCACATGCTTAACACAATTAACACGAGTAAGATCGCCATTTAATCAATTATTTATATTCAAGTGTTAAAGTAGTGTACGAAAGATTCAACATGGATTGAATCAGTTGTTACTCTTGTCTGATATGAATTCCGTCATATGTTCAATAAGAATTTTCCATATGAAAACATTCACCACTGGAATAAACAGCTAAAAGAAGCAGGAGGCCTACTGAGCAGTGTGTGTTTAGGGAGATCTTCTTTAAGTAACTAATTAGTCTACTGAAGCAATCCGAACCAAGTTGTGTGTGTAGTCCCAAGCAATCAGCGTGTAAATTGACCAACAAGTAGTAAGTAGGCATTTAAAAAATGACAGTTCCTAAGGTGTTGAAAAAGACGATAAAATTCAGTTCCTACTGTGTATATACTACACCAGGACAATTTTGTTAAATTGATAATGACGAATAATTCTTAGAGTGTGTACAATGTTTAGTGATGAGGCCACTTTTTATGTAATCTTTCAGCAAAATGGTACGCCTAATGTTCCTTCGCACTTTTCTAGCGTAGTTCAGAAATTTCTAAATGAAATACGTCTACAGAAATGCATCGAAGGAATGAATAGAAACCCTGACCACCAAGTTCCCTGGACCTCACCCTATGGATTTTTCCTTCTGGGATTATGTCAAGTAAATATCACTTAGCTATCTGCTTATCTAACCTAATTCAACCTAATCTTTAACTAGCAATATTTACGGAAATACATACCAGCAGATGGAAAAATACAGTGCAACATGATCCCCACAATCAAACGCTACCATTAATATCTGCCAAATGTTTTACGCTTTATCAACTGCTATAAGCCAAATATGGTAAACAAACAGTGCCATTAAAGTAAAAAACGACAAAAAATACAGTTATCAGTATGGTAGCCTATAATCGGAACAAGTGTGCAACTATCTGAATGTCCAGTAAGTGCATTCATGCTGAAAATTGTTCTTTATATGGAGTAGGTTCTTAAGAGTACAACCATCTGCAAATTTGTAGGTGTACTTGTAATTTATATTGTATAGCTACTAAGTTAGTTTATGCTTAAAAACTGCATGTCTGTCAACTATCACAAAACTTTTACAGCCAAATCAGGCTTCTAGGTTTCAGTCTAGAAAGGAAACTCCGAATATTAATAATGTAATTTACTGGGGAAAGACGTTGGAGCCTAGCATCGGCTACTCCTGCTATTACCACACGGCAATTCACATTTTATAATATGACAGATCGAAATGTTAAGAAATGGAAATTCTGAAAATTTTGTCTCAAGTAGAAGTAGGCCTACGCAGTTTTACGAGGCATTTTGCCCAAATCAGGATACGAATTCTGTCAATATCGAAGTAAAAACTAGTCTCTTCCACTACTTAATTTCTAGTTCTACACGTCTTAAGTTCCCATGACATGCTGCCGTATGAGCTAGCTATATGTCTACTTTCCTGTCCTTTCCTCGACTTCATTACAAAGTATACATAATAAACAAAGAATGACGCAAAAGCTTAAAATAAGCGCCTCCACAAGATCACAGTAACATTTCCTATGCTTAGCAGGTTTTTAAATTTATCTTTTTAACTCGTATTTCTAAGGTGAATAAACTACCCATTGTGCACAGGAAATCAGAAATGACATTTGCCTACACGAAAGATGTTCAATAGACTAGCTACATTAATATCTTTAACATGAGTAATGACGAAAAATTATTTTACAAAACTAAGACATTTGTAAATCATTTTCTGTTACTGACATCTTTAAACTTTTTCAGTCATAGACTATTTAGGCTATAAGGGTTCACTTCAAAACAAACAAAAATTATGTAAGAATGAAACAACAAAATGACACTTAAATGATTATTCCCAACATTTTCTCTCATGGCAATCTTTCAGGGATATCAATATGGTCACAAAATAAAACACAGTCTTATAAATTACAATAATAATGTTAAATGTAATAAATATACTGGTGTTCTGTCAAAATGTATATGAACTGGATTAAAAAAAATACCTAACAATGTTTACGAACTACAATTTCAATCTTGTATTAGGCCAAATTCATTTGACATGGTGTCGTAACACGTTCCTGTAACAAGACGAGAAAGTTTTCGGAAATATAAAGGCAATGATTAATTTCCACAAAGAAAGATCAGCACACAGAGCTAATCACAAGTAACAACTATGTACACTTACACACTATCAATGTTACCTTTCGCAAAGAATTGACAAATACTCCTTTCCATTTTGCAGCGTTTTCTTCCTTTTCAAAATCATAATTATGTGGTTCTGATGTTGAAGATGGCGTGGAAAACATTGCAATTTGTAGTGAAAAGTATTCGTTAGTGAAAACACAACTGGCTTCTATGCGCCATGTTTACTGATGACGAAAAATGAGACAGATGAGATTGACATTGAAACACCACTGGCCTTGAACATGTACAATCAAATATAAACGTTTATAAATGTGTAATTAATGTTCACGTAATAAATATGACAATAGGAATGTTCTGAACTTTGTGTAAACACACAAAAAACCTTGAAAGATCCATATTTTATCTCACACGTAAAGAACCTCCGAATGTATCACTATCAAAACCGACTGCGCATGCGAAAATGCCATAGTTCGATATATCGAAAAGAGCATAAACCATCTGTGTTATCTTCATTGGTTCAGTTTGTTGGTTATGGACAGATAAAAATTTCCCGCAAGATGCAAGGAGTTGAGGTAGAAGGAATAAATTCTGTGAGAATGTTGGCGTTGCAGTGGTGTTGGTTTGAGAAGTTGACAATAGATGTACCTCAAGCCCGATTATGCGATTCTGCCCCCTACCACGCCTACTAGGAATTAAATTTCACCATACCACGATCGTGTGACCCAACACTTCGAATGATAGCAACAGCCAATCTTTTGCATGGGAATGAACAATAAATATTATATAACATTCAAAAAATCACATCGAACTTTAAAGCGTAAAATATTATATTTGAGGTAGGAAAAAAATTACATCGCTATGTTGGGCAAACAATGGGGTTTGGATTTACAAAACATTATGTTCGCTGTTCTCTTGCTGAACAATCATTCTTCTTTCTGCGGCATCATGTACAACAGTACCCTGCAGATAATGTCTTGGAATATTCCCAATTTATTGCGCGATAGCATCATTCAGTTGCTATAGGGTTGTTGGGTGTGCCACGACAATTCTTTCATGAAGGTAAACCCAGCGAATAGGGAGTAATTCCTTATACGCTAGTAATTCCACAAGCAAAGTTTGCAGGATTGAGACATGGAGATCGTGGATGCCATATTCATGGATAAATATATAATAGGATGCGAAACTGCGGACAGCACGATCTAGAAGCGGTATTCTGAAATAAGGTGATCAGCGCCCGACGTCGTAGGTGGTAAATCATAGAACTACGTGAGGACCAGCGTTCTCCACTCTCCGATACGAAGTAGTCAGAACGTTGGCCGATGACCAGCCAACAGCGTTATGAAGGCAAGATGGATTCCAGAAAAATGCAAAAGATTCGAGGAAGATGCTCAGCGCCTGGATGCAAGACTGTTAATACTGTGGGAGGGAAGCATTTTTTCCTCAGGAACCTATGAGGTAAGCTTTAGTATTATTATTGTGTCCTGTGTAGCCTAAACCTTACACTTGAAAACAATGTACTTTTTGGTGAAGTAGGTTAGACGAGCTGTGCATTGCTTTCTGCTAGTTTATTTAGGATTATAGTAGGAGTATAAATTTAGATGGTTCCGAAATTCAGTCAAACTGTAACGAAATGTGAAATATTGACGAAAAAGAGCAAGAAGGCTGAAAATGAAACCTCGTAAACCTGAATTGTAGCATTAGGCCACATGGCTGCAAACTAAAACCACGTGGTTTTTAGTATAAACATCTCACAGTTATGGAAAATAAAATTATGCCTTCTTTGATGTAGTTAGCCATTCTGGAGAAATTCTCAATCATGTGTAGTAATAATAATAATAATAATAATAAGCTTAGGCCTAATATTTAATTTAGTTTTACCCAATATCTGTTGCTGCTACCAGTTTTCCTATGGTCACTCACCACCTAGTGATGCGCATTAGACATCTCTTAAAATAACACAAATGCAGCAGATAACTTATTATTTTTTTCCCCAAGTTTTGCATGATTTCTATTCAATATTTCTTCTACTTTATCTCATTAGTAATTGTAATCCATTGCTTTAGGTGTTGGAAGTGGCTCCGATTTTGTGGGCTAGAGGACCGGTATCGAGTTGCCGCACATGCCACACACACAGGTTGAGAATCTGCATGGACCACTTCATTGAGTCTGACTATTATAGCTCTTCACAAAAAGTGATACTTAAGCAAACTGCAGTGCCCACTGTTCATGCTAATGGATTAGTGGTGCCATCAAACCCTAAAATCCGGAGCCCACCATCTAGCCCAGTTATGCCTCGAGCGACCTTATCACCGGGGTCTACCCCAACTTTCAGGCATCACAAGACTTTGCGGACGTATGGTAGGAGGGCGAAGATTGATTCTGCAGCTGCTGAAGGTAGTTAGTACACTAGCAATGTTTTTATGTCATTCATGTTTAAAATTTCCGATTTCATTACTCTTTTCTTTATTTTCAGGTACGCGTAGTCTCATAGGTTTACAAGCTGCAACTGAGTAGGCTGCAGGCTTGGCAGCTATGCCTCAAACAATTCCTGCTCCTATGAGTACTCCAGCTTCAAAGATTACTGCTTCGACGGCATATGCCGGGATGAATAAAGATGCATGCCAACAAGGTAATTATTCCACTTAGTCAAGTTTATGGATTTCAAGGAATGCCTTAGTTTCTCATCAGCTGTTCTTACATTACATGTTTCAAAATACATAATTAATTATGTTTCGTTTTTTTTTGTGATTATTACAGGGAACAGTATGATTGGTGAACAGCTGAGGGGCTATCAGCAACCATCGCTCCTATTCAATGTGGTTCCCACAGCTGAAAGTAAGCGATACTGTCTTGTGAGCCTGGTAACATGCTAGTAATCATTTAAGTTAATTGCCCCCTGCCATATGTCTGCAGTTTTCATACTTCATTCTTTTACAGTAGCGAATAATAACAAATCCTCTTAACTACAGGGCAGGGTGTTTATCTTGTTATATATCGATCGTCCAGTTCAAAAGTGCGACAACTCAAAAATTGCCATTTTTTAGTTATTTATACTACTGAAAGCCCCTTTCGGAGCTCTTTCCGATTCAATATTGAGATAAGTCATATTTACAACCAAAAAGAATAAAAACGAAATAAACTGCTTTAGAAGTAATTTTAACTATGGACTTTATTAATTCATTATTACTACATTTCGAAATCTATTAATAATGAACTGGAAGATCGTGATATACTCGTCCTGAATACTGACTCAGTTCTAATTGTCGTGGTTATGAACCACAAATCTGTCCCTTTTTAGGGGATTTATTTGAAACTTTCAACTGAAGATATCTCAAAACTTGTTTTTTTGAGTTGTCGCACTTTTGAACCAGACGATCGATATTGCAACTGATATCCTGACAAGTCTCCCTGGCACACGAAGTACACTATCATTCCCTCTTACTGACTTCTCTTTAATATCCCAACACCTCTGCTGATTATCCCTTTCTGTTAGTGTCAGTTGTCCTCTATGGCCCAGCCTATTAGCAAAAAAATATTTTATATT
Organism: Periplaneta americana; assembly: GCF_040183065.1. Lineage (NCBI taxonomy): Eukaryota > Metazoa > Arthropoda > Insecta > Blattodea > Blattidae > Periplaneta > Periplaneta americana. The sequence goes on along the minus strand of NC_091131.1, from coordinate 10,597,605 downwards.
ACATTACAACGAACAATTCAGATTAACACAATCAAATTTGTTGCAGCATTAAACTTTTGGATTGTTACTATTACTTAACATTTATATGAGTTATAATTTATACAGTTAAGAGCAGTTTGAAATGAATGGAGCACAAAGTCTGTTCAATTCTTGCTTCAATTTAATTTATCATTTATTTCCTTAGATACTGACATGAATACATCCAAGATGGAACAGTTTCCTTCAGCTTCAGCTACACCTCCTTCCAAACTTGGTAAATATTGATCACATTTTGATGTATTGTCAATTTTGTAGTATGTTATATAGCCTATCCATAGCCTGCATGCCTTTTGTTAGGCCTACATTAACTTAACAAGGCTAAAGGTGTTGTCACGTTTCATTTTTTATTTAAAATAGTTCCCAGCAATTAGATTAATCTGAAGTTAATTTCGTAATCTTTAGGTCCTGGTGTTGCAAAACGAAAACTTTTCTCGAGTCCTCACTTCTCATCTTCACCCAGGAGCAACAAACTAAAAATGGCAGCTCTGAAAGCAAAGGTGAAGAGACTGCAGAAAAAATTGCAGTGTCTTTAAAGTAGTGTAAATAGCTCATATTGTGTGTAACAAAAAGGTATAATATCATATTGGTAGAAAGTTCATAGCTTTTTTTATTATTTTTTTTTATTTTTATTTATTTATTTTTTTTTTTGCCCCAGAAAAAAATGTTTTTAGCAAATGTTAAATATATTGTGTAATTGTAGGGAGCAAAGTTACAGTATGTGGTACATGTGTGTGTATGTAAGAGAGATATTTGACTTTGGAAGTTGGGGGTTAACATACCTTCAGTTCACCTAGTAAACTTTTTTGCCCAACATAATGCAAGTAAGTGATGCAGCTCATGTATTTCACTCTGACCCTCAGTACATACAACATTTTGGTATACGTTACCGTTATGTGTATGCCAAACAACAATGTCTAAGAACCTTAGATGTGATCCTAGAAAAGTATTCTAAAATGTGTTGCAAAATAGTAGATAGTAATATGACAGTTTCAATTATCAAACATTTTTTTGTAGTATCTGAAATCCGATTAATGTAATATGTATCTAGTCAGCGATGTATGCAACAGAGGGGAGAAAGGAATTGGCCACTCTTACTCATTACCTCCTGCTCTGATTGTCCCATGAGTGTTACTTGTAGGGTCCAAACCTGTTTTTGGACAGTTGACTAACCAATAGTTGATGGGTCCAGGCAGACAAGGGGACAAACCATAAATTTCGATACGTAGGATATCTCATTGGAATGTGAAGAAATATGTTCTGACTAAACTATATGACAACACATTATTCAAATGGTATCATTTACATCTGTAAACGAGCACAGATGGCAGAGCATTCCAAAATATAAATATATAGATGTGGCTTTTTCTCTTATCCGACTGGGCCCCAAAATTTCAATTATTCAATTTGTTGTATAGACTTTACCAATGTACTGCACACTAAATATGTAAGTGTATCTGTGTGTATAGGATTACCAGATGTTCTGGATTTCGCTTGACATGGACTGCATCCTGCCAGGGTTCGTAAAAATCAGAAATTGTCCTGTTTCTTTCTTGCCAATTCCCAATGGACAAATGAGAGTAACTATTGAGTTGGGGTCCATTAGAGGAATTATGTGTGTAAAATCCTTGCTCAAACAAGTCGAGTCACCAGAGAAGTATTAACAATCCGAAAATTAAATAAGGTAAAAGCTAATTTAGAATCCGTATACTTCAATTCTATTCATGATAATAGTTTTGTATCAGTTTTATTGTACAAAGACAAACAAATTACCTAATTATATAACAGAATGTAAAAAGACGTCACGTCAAGTATCAAGTTAGTCTATTATGCCCTGCTTTTATATGGAAAATTCTTTTTCATTTAAAATGACCTGCTTTTAAATTGTTACAATCTGGTAACCCTACTGCACATGTAGTGTATGTTAAACAGTGATATGATGGACCTTGTCAAAATTGTGTTGTTGAATGTATTGTAAAATAGTATACAATAATATAGTAATTTCAATTATGTAACTAGTTTTATGCAGACTTAAAGTGCACTATACACTATTACCTAAAGAATAAAATCCCAATTATCTAACCTTGTTTTCTTTTATTTTCTGTCCCTGTTTGGCTGTATTTTAATTAGTTACATTATAAGGTAGTGTAAAATAGACCGTCTTTTCCAACTATTGGCTCCAATAACAATTTTCAGTGAAAGATGATGTGAGGAATAAAAATTTTAAAGTTTTACTTTAAATTTAGGGTTTGGGGCGGGGGGGGAGGAGGAATATTTACTGCATATAGTTCAACTTTTCGCCGCCAGGCGCGCTGCTAGATACGCGGAGTAATTAGTTATTATTTTCGCTACTTGGGTGCGCTGCTGGATGCACGGAGTAGTTACTTTTTTCGCTACTTGGTGCGCTGCTAGATGTAATAACGCCTCTAACCGCATATAGATGGCAGCACGATCAATTCTACAACAGCGCCTCTAGTATGTGTTACGGGAAACTCAGTGAGTTTCGCATCCTATTATATATTTATCCATGCCATATTGTTGAAAGTACCTACTGGTAAGATAAGGTAATAACTGCCTCCCATTGGAGGTGGCCCAGAAGGACTCAGTATACTCTCCTACATGAATTTTGCAATATTAAATGTTTACATAAATTTTGTAGAAAGATAGCCAAACTCGTTTCGAATACCACTTGGACTGACTATCTGATTGCGTTTTCGCCGAGATTTTTCTCCAAAATAAACCGACAGGCAAACGTCGACATTTTGCATGATGTAAGAATTTCACACACGAACACAAAAATTTCCAAGAATATCAAAAGACGAGCCTACCATCTCTAACTATACGTCCTCAAACATATTTATCAAAATTACTAACAATTTTACACTAATACATCCCCCAAAACGTTTATGATTATCTTCAAAAGACTGAATAAATCTGTAGTTATAAAATCTCTATAAGGAAACAAGATTGGATTAGTACCTACCTTTCAGCGAATGTATAAGTTTTTTGAAGCCTTGGCAAATAACAATAAAAAATCTGGAGAAACCGAGTAAAATCGAAATAATATCTAGTTAATAAGTCATACTAAAGAAATTTATACAGGTTTGAAACCGTGAATCTCTCACGCAGTGACGAAAATATAACCACGGATTAACAACCTAGATACGAAGAAAATGCATGTAATATTGTCTGTGAAAATATTCAATTCAGGAAAAACGAGTTATTATATTTCTATTATATTTCAATAATTTGATATTACATCCTTTTTCCGGGGAGGTGTTCAATCAGAAAGTTAATATTTTTTTTTGTGTACAGTTTGAAAAAAAAAAGCAAATTGAAATATGTGATTTTTTTTTTCAGTTCATATTTGAGAATTTCGAAAAATTCTATAGACTTTTTTTTAGAAACACTATCCTTATCACATTTTTGGTATCTATACCGTTTACACCTTGTAATCTTTAGCTATAAATAGCTCTTTCTAACGATCAATAAAATACACTTACAAATTTGTTCAATAATAGATCACATTAAACAGAAAATAAAATAACATCACAAATAGGGTTACCTTACTTACTTACCGGCTTTTAAGGAACCCGAAGGTTCATTGCCGCCCTCACACAAGCCCGCCATTGGTCCCTATCCTGAGCAAGATTAATCCAGTCTCTACCATCATATCCCACCTCCCTCAAATCCATTTTAATATTATCTTCCCACCTAAGTCTCGGCCTCCCCAAAGGTCCTTTTCCCTCCGGCCTCCCAACTAACACTCTATATGCATTTCTGGATTCGCCCATACGTGCTACATGCTCTGCCCATCTCAAACGTCTGGATTTAATGTTCCTAATTATGTTAGGTGAAGAATACAATGCGTGCAGTTCTGCGTTGTGTAACTTTCTCCATTCTTCTGTAACTTCATCCCTCTTAGCCCGAAATATTTTCCTAAGAACCTTATTCTCAAACACCCTTAACCTATAGGGTTACCAGACGAAAACAATTAAAAGCAGGACATTTTATCTGAAAAAGCAGGATTTTCGACGTAAAATCAGGACATAATAGACTAACTTGATACGTGACGTAATGCTTTTTTTGTCAGTATGTTAGCCTATATAGCCTAATAAAGTAATTTGTTACAATAAAATTGATAAGTACAAAGCTGTTATCATTGATTGAATTAATTGATTAACAAAATTATACAGATTGTAAATAAGCTTTTACCTTGTTTAATTTCCTGAATGTTAATACTTCACTGATGACTCAGCTTGTTTGAGCAAGGAAGGTTTTTTTTTTTTTTTTTAATTTAGTCAATGTTTGGGAAAATCCATGCATCATAGTTGTCTAGAATTAAATTTCACAAACATTTATTCCTCTAATGGACCCTAGATAAAGACGGTTTCTCTCTTTGGTCCACTGGGAATTGACATGAAAGAAAAGCAGGATAATTTCCGATTTTCTACAATGCCCGGCCGGATGTAGGCCTACGACACACGCCTAAAAAGCAGGACATGTCCGGCAAATTCCGGACATCTGGTAACCCTAACCACAATGGCACCAGCAAATGGATCAAATCAAACCGAAGACAAAAGAAATGAAGGATACTCTACATTAATTTATTGTCCCTTCGTGATTGGTCTCCACAACCACGGACGTGTGAGAAAGTGCAGACCTAGAGATCTGAAGGAAGTCTACATTATGTTATTTTACTGTCAGTGATCGAGAATTCTGTTTTCCCATTCGTGCTGAGCATTTTACTTCCTGAATAATCCCGTTGTTATCATACATGACATTACATCCTGAGTTTGAGGATTTTTTGCTTGGTTATTTAACGATGCTGTATCATCTACGAAGTTATTTAGCGTCGATGAAAATGATGTTAGCGAGATGAGGCCTAGGATTCGCCATAGATTACCTGACATTTCCCTTACGATCGGAGAAAACCTCGGTAAAAACCCAACCAGGTAAATAATTGATTAAATGGCGATCTTACTCGTGTTAATTATTATGTAAGCATGTGTGGCTTACAGCTGTTTCGGTGTTACTTGACACCATCCTCAGAGCCTACTAGATCTCGGCGCTATCTCAACTTCGCTGCCTGTTGTGTGGGTGCGTTCGTGTGATGAAGAGTTGTGTCAAATAGTGTGTGTGTTCTGAAATTGAACTGTGTGTTGAGAATTTGATTAGGGTGTGTTTTAGTGTGTCTGTATATTTCACATTGTTCTAGTGTGTTGAGTTTTTGGGTTGTATGTGTAGGATTTCCATGTGTGTATTTATGTTATTGTATGTATGGTTAGCATTAGTTATGTGTTAGGCATATGTAGATATATTATGTCCTCTGGTTATTGCTTTAATGTGTTCTTTGTATCGAGTTTGGAATGATCTGCCAGTCTGTCCAATGTAGAAACTGTCGCAACTATTGCATGTGTGTTTGTATACGCCTGTGTGGTTGTATTTATTTGTTTGTGTTGTTTGTGTGTTGAGATGTCTTTGTAGTGTGTTTTCTGTTTTGTATGCTATGTTGTATTTCTGTTTTCTGAATGAGGATGCGATCTTGTGTGTATTTTTGTTTTCGTATGTTAGTGTGATGTATTTCTTGTGTTCTTGTGTTTGTGTTGTGTTTTGTGTGTTTTTGTGTGTGTTGAGTTTTTGTTTTGTCTTCCTTATGATGTTGTAAGATCGCCATTTAATAAATTATTTATATTCAAGTGTTAAAAGTAGTGTACGAAAGATTCAACATGGAGGACCAACCAGGTAATCAGCCCAAGCGGGAATCGAACACGCGCCCGTGCGTAACTGCAGATCGGCAGACAAACGTCTTAGCGGACTGAGCTACGCCGGTGGCCGAGTTTGAGGATTTAAACTCAATGAAAAACGGCATTAAAAATCAATAAGATCTTCTTCGAAAAGGACGTAAATTCGAGGTTACCGTCTCGTAGAACTTCAGGCACACAATTCAACGAGCGCTAGAGAGTAAGCTTTCCGCACTGGATATCCGAGTTCAAATCCCGACGAGATGAAGGGAAATTTGTAATCGACAGTCATTGCCAGGACAGGATGTCTATCTTCCCTACCATTATTCCATACCACAGTTCACAACGATCATTATTACCAGTTCAACAGCATTTGAAAACTACTGCATTGTGTTCCTAGGCACGACGTATTTAACGAGCCGGATTTGACCCTGGGTTCGAAGTTAGCTTGTGCTGATTAACTGAATTTTAAGAGGATTTTCCAACTTTAAGGCGGTTGTCAGGTAATCTCATTGAAAAGATATAATCTTTTTTTTGAAGTTTTAAAAGATATACAGTACCTTATTTTTGGTTTACAAGACCAATATTTTTATTAAATTATTAAAACCAATGAACTTTTTTTTCTAGAAATTCGGCTTTTACATTTTTTTATTGTATATTATCTTTAGTTTTTTATTTAGCTCCGATTTTTGTTCTGTAATTTATTTAATGAGTTTCATTCTTGCTTATTTATTTGCTTTTAAATTATTTTATATTCCTTGGGCTCATCTCGCTAAAATACTACTCTGTCACCAATTCCATTGACGCTAGATAAAATGAATTTAACAACGATTTTTTTGTTTGTTTTAGCATTATCAAGATTTCGTATCCTAGCAACAACACGAAGTGAACATCGTCACATAGCAAAACTCGTAGCCATGACAAAACTGATTCTAAGGTTCATTTTTGATTACTAATGCAAACAAAATTAACTTTTAACAGTGATTTCCATATATCTGTTAGTATTACCACGATTTCATATTCTACGAATCATGTTATTATAGTTGATAAGGTTCAATTTTAATAAATAATGTGAATAAAATGAACTTATGCCAGTTTTTATTGAATTGTTTATGCCTTAAATTTAATTAACTTACTTGTTTTTTATAATACATATAGCTCAACTTATGAATGATCGTTTGCGTTTGTAAATTTAAAAATCTGATTGGCTATGTATTGTATATTTTTAGTAGAGCCATCGATGTAGCTCAGTCGGCGCTGGGGTGCTGATCCGGAGCTGCGTTCGGGCTTGGGTTGGATCCCCCTTTGGTGGTTTCTTCCGAGGTTTTCTCCAGCCGTGGGACTGAATCCGGATGTTCTATGACGAGTCCTCGGCATCAACCCCTTTGATTTGATTACCCCCCTTTGATTTGATTACCTGGTTGGGTTTTTCCGAGGTTTTCCCCAACCAAAAGGCAAATGCCGGGTAATCTTTTGGCGAATCCTCGGACCTCACTTCATCTCACTACATCTTGCCAAAATATTGTAAAAAATTGTAAAAAAATGTAAAAATTGTAGAAAATTATAAAATTGTAAAACTGTAAAATTTTGTAAAAATTGTAATTGTAATATTGTAAAATTTTGACTTGTTCCACATCTTAAAGCTTCATTGCTAATGTAAGATCTATGGAATATAATGAATGAATGAATGAATGAATGAATGAATGAATTTTAGAATTATATGCGGGTTAGGAACGACCCTTTTTCAAGCCGGCCATACTGAGGCCTATTGTGCACCCCTAATTTATGGGCTGAATGAGGATGAGGTGTACCAGTCCACCGGACGCATGTGATCCCTCACCCGCTTACCCAATGGGTGCCCTCTACCCCCCGCCCTAAGTTTATACCGCCAAGCACCACAGGATTCATTCCAACGACCCTTACAAGGTATAGAAGCGCCCTTGAAAGTGCTCTTAAGAAATAAATCCTGGAAAAGATATTGCGGAAGGATGTGAACCCAGGAACGGTTGCGGAGAGGACACCCCCCCCCCCTCACCTTAAGCGGACGAATATATGCGGATGACCTGAATATGTCTATGGAATGAGACGAAGAAGATGACTGAAATGAAATCTAAATTTCTTTTTTTACAATGGAGGGAAAGTGAAATGGAACGTGGTAATGAAAATTCCAACCCGGCATTTGCCTAAGTCAGGCGTGGCGAAAATGTGACTCACGAGGACATTGTGGCTCTCAATGACAGCTATGCATTTCTCTTACTTCCTACTTCCCCCAACCCCCACCCTCTCTCACTCAGTGGAGTCGAACTCCGTTCCATTTGTATTTGTTTCTGGCCTGTGAGTGGCGTATTGTCCAATGTCTCTCTCGAAACCATGTGCCTCTACAAAAACGAAAGTTTCAAGTAGGATGGGAGGACGCATTTTTTTGCTGCCAATATGATGAGAATATTAAATGTATGATTTGTTCACAAGTATTACGAGGAAAACGGTTGTATAACATAAAACGGCATTATACTACATGTCACTCATGAAACATTAAAAGGTGAATTATTATTATTATTATTATTATTATTATTATTATTATTATTATTATTATCTCTGTATATCGATACTTTTTCAGCAGAAGTACGAATAATGCGGTTAGATCTTCAATTTAAGCTCACAGTTTTACAATGTGATGTTAAATGAAAGATAGACGCAAGGACTTGACAAATGTTGAACTTTTCAAAATCTTTGCCAAAAAATAAATATCCGAAACTTCGTTCTTTCGCTTGCTCTGTTGAAGCCATGTTCGCTACAACTTACGTTTATGAAAAATTATTTTCAACAATGAAAATAGTAAAAACCAAATTTAGATCACGACTGACAGACAAATACCTTCGTGATCAACTACGACTGGCAGTAAGTGACATAATTCCTGATTTTGAAACTCTGTCGCAGAGACATTCTGAAGACAGTTAATTTTAGGTTGTGATAATGTGTCCTATGTTTTCTTATTCATTTCTTTCTTCGTTACACGTACTAAACATTAGTTTGTAACCTTATACTGTATAAAATTATATTTCAGTGCTTGACGTAAGGAAAATGAAAATCCGTTAATAAGTCAGACAGTTGCTTTACTTCCCCTTCGGATGTCCGCCTCCCTCCATAGGTGCTATGCACGTTGCAGGTTACACAGTGGCTCGGCGCACGATCACATTTTCACCACGGCTGGCCTAAGTAACTGTGGAAAACCATGGAAAAACCATAGTCAGGTTGGTCGGTGCGGAAATCTAACCACGGACCTCCCGAATGCGAGTCCCATGAGCCACACCACTCGGTTGTAATGTATATGTAAATTGAGCATGGAAAGTTTTGTTCATTTAGCTTTTATAGTAGCTGAGATATAAAAAAAAAATGAATTTCACTAAATTTTTGCAGGCCAATGCCCCCTTAAATCCCTTATAATAATAATAATAATAATAATAATAATAATAATAATAATAATAATAATTATTATTATTATTATTATTATTTATTTATACTGGCAGAGTTATGACCATAGGGCCTTCTCTTATACTCTACCAAGTCACAAAGTATACAAGCAGTTAAAAATGTAACAAAAAATTAAAGAACAGAATACTAACATATTACAAAAAAAATAATAACAGCATAATAAAATCGACACTAAACAACATGAAAATAATACCATAATAAAAAAAGAAAGTAAAATACATTGGAATATAGTGAAAGCAACTCATTTAGTACAAATAGTTAATATGATAAAACGTAGGGAAGAACATATCAAAACGGAATGTAATAAAATAATAGAAAAGAAATACGAAAATTAAATACAATTTACGATAAAAAGGCTATGATAATAAATTCATCGGCTGATAAAGAGAGCAAAAAGGGGAAAAGAAGGAAAAAGAAATATATAGCCTATATTTTTACGAAACTATGGCAGAGAAAAGGGCTTATAACTGAAAGGAATCTAATTCAAAAAGTGCAATTTTAATTTATTTTTGAAACTAGACAATGTCCGACAGTCTCTGACATGTTGTGGTAGAGAGTTCCAGAGATGAGCTGCAGAGACGGTGAAAGATGAAGAGTAGAAGGATGTTCTGTGTTTAGGAATGGAGAGTGTGATATGGTGTTGTGAGCGAGTATCTATTTCGTGATATGAGGACAAATGTTGAAAACGAGAAGCTAAGTAGCTAGGGTTAGAGGTTTGTAGAATATTGAAGAGTAAAGTGAGAGAGTGAATAGTTCTTCGCTCTTTGAGACGGACCCAGGACAGCATATTTAGTGAAGGTGTGATACGGTCAGATCTACGGACGTTGCAAATAAATCGGACGCATGCATTATGAACACGCTGTAGTCTGTCTGTCAATTTCATGTTAAGGTCAGTGTAGAGAGTGTCATAGTAATCAAAATGAGGCATCAAGAGCGACTGCACTAAATTCTTCTTGAGAAGCAACGGAAGGAAATTTCGGATTCTTTTTAGTGTGTGAATTTTCATAAAAATTATTTTACATATGTGTGTGATTTATAATTTATAATTTGTTTTAAAGAAATTCATTGTGTTCGGCTGGATTGAATTCTCGGACTTGGTATCAGATAGTGAGTATCGCCGAGGGATAGAAACGCATGCAGTCCCAATCACTGGCATGGGAAAGACACAGCGTTAGCTTCTATATGCTCACGATGTCACCACGTAGTTTTTTTTTAGGTCTCCTTCACTACACCAGCAGCTGTGAGAACCAATCACAAACGCACGGTAGCGGGTGAATTATCTGTCATTCGAGTTGTCTTCAGTTTTACTTTTGCTTGTGTTAAGAACTGTTGCTATAGTAACGAACGTGGTGTATATTATTTTGTGAATAATATTTGCAACATCTAATCGGATTTGTAAGTGAGTAGTTGTGTAGAAGTGTTGTTGTTGTCTTATGTGCTGCATCAAAGTCATTAGCAGTGTAGAAGCGTTATAAATTACCGGTAAGGTAGTAATATTTGCAGCACTGAGGGAAGGTTTTTTATTTTTTTATTTTAGTAGGTTATTTTACGACGCTTTATCAACAGCTTAGGTTATTTAGCGTCTGAATGAGATGGAGGTTATAATGCCGGTGAAATGAGTCCGGGGTCCAACACCGAAAGTTACCCAGCATTTGCTCATTTTTGGGTTGAGGGAAAATCCCGGAAAAACCTCAACCAGGTAACTTGCCCCGACCGGGAATCGAACCCGAGCCACCTGGTTTCGTGGCTAGACGCGCTAACCGTTACTCCACAGGTGTGGACGAGGGAAGGTTTTAGGATTGGCATAATCTGTTTTACTGCTTTGGAATGTTACAGAACAAAATATTTATTTTTTATTAAAGATCTCTTATAAAGTTCAATAAAATTAAAAGTCATTATCTTATCTTTTCGTTAGGTATTTGGACAATTTCGTATACTGTGATGTATTATATGTTATGTAAGTGGGAACGAACCCGACTCTTTTGTCTTTAAAGTAACTAACTTTCCCTTGTTCTCCTTATAATACTTTCGTTTTCCTTGTCGTCTCCTAGTTCTCCTTATATCCCCGTTGTTAACTTTGTCGTTTTCTTATTCTCGTATTCCACTTGGTTTCCTTGCCGTTCTCTTTTTCTCCTTGTATTCCCATTGATCTCCTTGTCTTTCCTTTGCTCTCTTATTCTCCTTGTCTTTTCCTTGTTATCCCTGTCGTTCCCTTGTCCTTCTTGTCTTTCCTCTGTTATCGCTGAATTTGTCTTGTTCTCCTTGTATTCCCATTGATCTCCTTGTCTTTCCTTTGCTCTCTATGTGTATTCCCCTTATTCTCCTTGTCTTTTCCTTGTTATCCCTGTCGTTCCCTTGTCCTTCTTGTCTTTCCTCTGTTATCGCTGAATTTGTCCTGTTCTCCTTGTATTCCCATTGATCTCCTTGTCTTTCCTTTGCTCTCTTTGTGTATTCCCCTTATTCTCCTTGTCTTTTCCTTGTTATCCCTGTCGTTCCCTTGTCCTTCTTGTCTTTCCTCTGTTATCGCTGAATTTGTCTTGTTCTCCTTGTATTCCCATTGATCTCCTTGTCTTTCCTTTGCTCTCTATGTGTATTCCCCTTATTCTCCTTGTCTTTTCCTTGTTATCCCTGTCGTTCCATTGTCCTTCTTGTCTTTCCTCTGTTATCGCTGAATTTGTCTTGTTCTCCTTGTATTCCCATTGATCTCCTTGTCTTTCCTTTGCTCTCTTTGTGTATTCCCCTTATTCTCCTTGTCTTTTCCTTGTTATCCCTGTCGTTCCCTTGTCCTTCTTGTCTTTCCTCTGTTATCGCTGAATTTGTCTTGTTCTCCTTGCATTCCCATTGATCTCCTTGTCTTTCCTTTGCTCTCTTTGTGTATTCCCCTTATTCTCCTTGTCTTTTCCTTGTTATCCCTGTCGTTCCCTTGTCCTTCTTGTCTTTCCTCTGTTATCGCTGAATTTGTCTTGTTCTCCTTGTATTCCCATTGATCTCCTTGTCTTTCCTTTGCTCTCTATGTGTATTCCCCTTATTCTCCTTGTTTTTCCTTGTTATCCCTGTCGTTCCCTTGTCCTTCTTGTCTTTCCTCTGTTATCGCTGAATTTGTCTTGTTCTCCTTGTATTCCCATTGATCTCCTTGTCTTTCCTTTGCTCTCTTTGTGTATTCCCCTTATTCTCCTTGTCTTTTCCTTGTTATCCCTGTCGTTCCCTTGTCCTTCTTGTCTTTCCTCTGTTATCGCTGAATTTGTCTTGTTCTCCTTGTATTCCCATTGATCTCCTTGTCTTTCCTTTGCTCTCTTTGTGTATTCCCCTTATTCTCCTTGTCTTTTCCTTGTTATCCCTGTCGTTCCCTTGGTCCTTCTTGTCTTTCCTCTGTTATCGCTGAATTTGTCTTGTTCTCCTTGTATTCCTATTGTTATTCTTGTATATATTTCTTATTATCCTATTATTGTATTTTACCCTTGTTCTCCTTGGGTCTCTGGTTTTCTTTGCCGTCTGTTCTCCGTGTATTCCATTCGTTTTCCTTTTATTCTCTTATTTTTCAGGTCTTTCTCTTGTTTTCATTGCCTTTCCCTTATTCTCCTTGCATTCCTCTCGTTCTCCTTGTATTCACCTTGTTCTCTTTTATCCGCATGGTCTCCCTCATTGTATATAAGTTTCGTGAATTGTAATTAATTACGGTGGTATAATGAAATATAGCGGAGGTAAGAGGAAGGCGGAGAACAGGAAAGATTGGAGAATGCTGGGTTTGCAGTGAAAGACCTGTCCTTGAGCAGAACACCATTAATGAATGAATTAAACATAAAATTTCTATGGATATTACTAGGACAATGACTCCTCCCAATTTATTACGAATTGATCGTAAAATAGCATGATGTAAACAGGGAATACAGACAATTTTGTACTTAATCATAATTTGTCTAGTATCTAACCTACGTGTCTAAAGAAAATTTATCTTGACTGATAAAATAAAAGCCAGAGAATCCCAAAAATAGTCCAGATTATGCAGCCCCTTGTAAATTCAATTTTTGTAATGAAAATTCCCAACCTCTGCCCCTTTGCGTAACAGAAGTTTTTAGATTTTCAACAAAAATTATGAACATCGATTTTTAATTTATTTTAGAACTTATAAATGAACAATTATTGTTAGCTTTAATAAAGAAAATAACATATATTGACGAAGAAGTTTAAAAAATGGAATTGAGCAGAAAAGTTCGATATTCTCATCTCAAGAATAGGCCTAATTATATAGTATATTACGATCTCCATACAATTCCTCAGATTTTGGGCATGAAACTCAAAATAGTGAATAACAACAGTTTTTTTTAGGAATGCATCTACATGTATGTTGGGGTTAGCTTATTCATTTGTATTTGCGTTTACGATGTTAATAGGCGCTAATGAATTAGGTTATGTTTCTTATGACATATTATATTATTTATGTGCAAAACGTTAATTCTACCATACTTTTAGGTTATAAATAGATAATAATTTTATTGAGTGACCAAAAATTGTTATTTTATTAATTATTTGCCAGGTATGACGTGTAGTGTTGCACTGAGAATTGTTAAATATTCGGAATCGTTTAATACGTAATTTTTAATTATAAGAAATGACTTAATAATTAAAAAAATGCATCAGAAAATTTGCATAGAAGTATAAAAAACGAAATATTTTAACTATAGGAAATATCATAATAATTTATCAAAATTAGGTTCTTATTGTAAAGAATGGTAAAGAAATCACACAGAGTCTTGACCTGTGGTCTTGACTTTTGTTTATAGAGACAATATGACATTATTGAAAATGAACAACAGAAGCTGATTTTCTAAAATTACTTCTGAAAAAATAAGGTGAATCTTAAATTTGGTATTGCCAGTATAGGGAATTAAAAACAAACACTGAAAATACCTTAGTTTTGTAGTGTGGCGTAGTAGAAACTCGATGTGATCACTGGGAGAGCTGTGGTCCCGCCGAACTCGCCGTAAATAGATTCCTTACGTATATAGGAAAATCGTCGTACTTGAATGAAGAAGGCGGCCATATTTCGTCGTTATGACGTAATTTGAGGTGGAGTGGGAGAATGATTGCAGTGTCGCCAACTGTGGTAACCATTCATATAATTTTACACACCAAACCAAACCTAATCTAACCTAACCTAACCTAACCTAACCTAACGTACTACACACCTATTGTAGCATTCCTAAAGTTTAGCACACCTGTTGTAATATTCCTCACAGTTTCATTTCGTTTGCCGATATTGGAATCCCTGCTACACATATAGCATATCGTCTGCCGGAAGTCCGAGTCATCTAGTGGAAGTGAAGTGAAACTGCGACTCTGTTAATTATGTTTCCTAAGTTGATTCTGTGTTATCTGCAAGAATTATTGTGTAATTGTAGTGATAATTGCATATATATTATACAATAAAAATTGAAATGTGTCGTGGCTGAGATAAAAGTGTTCAAAATTGATTTCCAGCGCCACAATCTCAGTGATAAACGTGTGAATATTCGTTAGGAGTCCGTTGGAAGTGGCAATAGGAAATTGCAGATTGCCCCAAATTTGGAGTATAATGTTTTTTGTACATTTGTATACATTATGTGTCCTTTATCCATTTCAATAAAGAAAGGATTTGTCTCTGTATTGATTAGTTCAACGCATAGAACGTATATTCAGACATAGACAAACTAACTGGCCATATTTCTGACTTGATAAACATTTTCTACTTTAATTTACATCAGAATAATCATAAACTAGTTTTAATTTTAATGATTTTGGTGACTTTATTTTTTTAAGTTACTGCGTTGGTAACACTATTATAACGTTCCTTTTGTAATAATCGAGTTCATATCATTACGCCAAGAAAAATAATTTCACACAAATACTTATTTAAATTTAATTATATTTGTATATGTATTTTATTAATAATGTAAGTAATTGTAATAATGTACAATTTCTTTCAAAAGATTATATAAATCCCATGTAATGTATTATTTCAAATTCAGATACTGTGTTACTATGCAGTAGGCTAAATATTGCGCATTTATTTATTGTTTTCGCGGTATTCTGATAGTTCTCTCGGCCCGCGGACGTGTTTTCGCAAAGCTCCTGCGTTTGCCTGTCTTCTAGTTATCTTTGGGATTAATTAAGGTAAAAATATTCGTCTGTTAATATTATTTTATGTTATTGGTTCCTTAAAGTTTAATATTTCTTATTTTCTAGCATTTTTATACTGTAAATTATGTGTATAACAATTAGTCTTGTAATATGCGTAGTGATACACATCTTGTGCTACCTTTCTAGTACTATTTTCTTAACCTTTAACCACATTAAATTTTATATTGATCACTATTATTATAAAATTCCTGATTTATTATCATGTTTTATTCGATTTAAATCTTATTTCCATTATTTTTTGTCAAATGGCAACCTCACAAGTTGGGAAAAACATGAATTAAATTACTACGCAAAATAGTAGTTAAACATCTGACTGCGTTAGTGATCACGAGTCATAAAATGTATTGTTATTAATAGCGTAATTTTACAGAAGAACTAGACTAAAGGAGACACTACTTTTCTTTAACAATTGCGTGGTATGAATAATATAAGTACCAGTACAAGCACAATAAGGTTTTACACTCCGGCACCTAATACTTTCCACAGAACAACCTAGTACTATTCACCTATTGTATGTAGCAGTGTATGAATGTGTCACCGCCATAATGGCACTTGATGATGACTATTCTTACCAGTCAGTTATACTGATCTTCAGTATTTCTCAGCTACAAATCAGTGCATTGATATGAGTTAATTCGTAGAATGCTCTTGTGATTAATTTGAAAACTCATTTGCGTGTGAAGTGTGGACAGTGACTTTACCTTGAAATCACATGGTTTACGAGACTGCAAGCAATGATGCTGATCTTCAGAGTATCTCATCGCAAGGTCAGTGCTATCATCTTTTTAAATTTTAATATAATATATGGCTTATTGTTTTTGTCCCTAATAGACTTTGCTTGTAGAAAGCTAATTGTTCTAGAAAAGTGTAGTGCGAGTTTTTTTTTTTTTGTTTCTTAAACAGTTTATGTTTCAGTACAACGTGAGTAGGTACTTCGATTAAGACATTTGTGTTCATTGTTCTTTTCATCACCACAGGATAATGTTTTAGATATTTGTATAAAAAAGACCATTGAAATGCGTAACGGAGAGAGCATATTGATTCTAAAATTCATTTGGAAGTTTCCTAGTACCCGGTACTCGTTACATAAGCTGTTAAGTCGGCATTGTATAATCATAAAAGATGTATATTTTCCCTGGACCAAAAATATATTATAAACTGACTAGAATCACATCTAGTAACAAACTATTAAAACTCTTTTCAGAAAGGAGCCACTGTGTAAACACAAAAACGACCTATGTAACGAGTACCGGGTACTAGGAAACTACCATTCATTTTCGCAAGTTTTCTCAGGTACTTCATTAATTGAACTTTTCAAGTCTGATAGGTCCTTAGAGAACGGTTAGGTTTCTTGAAGATCTGTTGAATTTCTTCCACCATTTTTTGTTGATTGGATACTTCTTTTCCATCGACTTCCTGAAGAGATTTCAATGGAAGACAATTTTCTCTCCACGCTTCGTTTTTAAGAATTGAATTTTAACTCTTTACTTCCGTTTTTTAAATACAATTGTCTGTTCGTACTTTAATATTTGAGGCACCTGCATTTTGAATCATTTTTATTTGAGAAATTTGAAGAACATATGGTGGTCATATTGATAACTTTATATTTTTAAAAATGAATTTGAATGATGTGTTGAAATTGTTGATAAATATTTATTATTTGAAAAAGAAGAAATTTAACTAGCAGAATTAAGATATAAGGTACATTTAATTTAAAACAGGAGATTAAATTAAGATTGAAGATTTTGATAAGTATTGCAGTCCATATAAAATATCAACCATTACTTAATTTCTTGTTTTGAATTCCGTGATGCTTTGACGTTCATGTTGCCTTTCTTTTTTGCCTTGGTTACTGCAATTGTCTTTTGTTTCTATCTTTTGTGTCAGGTCCTGCTCAATGTCCTATGCCTCGTCGTGGCAAGCGAGAGGTACAAAGAATTATGCATAGTTATCATTTTAAACCTATTGTTTAGGATAAAGAGTGTTTAAATATTGTGGATAATGGTATATGTGAAGACCATGGTCATAGGAATAAAAATAAATAAGGTAAACTTGCGAATTCTAAATGAGGCAGTAGAGCAAGTGGACAGCTTCAAATACTTGGGGTGTAATATAAGCAGTAACATGAGCTGCTGCCAAGAAGTCAGAAAGAAGGACGATAGCAATGACAAAGGAAGCTTTTAATAGAAGAAGGAGCATCATCTGCGGACCTCTGGAAAAATAACTGAAGAAGAGACTAGTGAAGTGCTTTGTATGGAGTGTGGCATTGTATGGGGCAGAAACATGGACATTACGTCGAAGTGAAGAGAAGCGAATAGAAGCATTTGAAATGTGGATATGGAGAAGGATGGAATGTGTGAATGGTCAGACAGAGTAAGAAATGAAGCTGTGTTGGAAAGAGTGGATGAAGAAAGGATGATGCTGAAACTGATCAGGAAAAGGAAAAGGAATTTGTTGGGCCACGATCAGTGAGTTCTGGGACGTGTTGCATGATTGTACATATTTATTTTTTTAATTTAATGATAGTCACCTATCAGTCTTGCTTACAAAACTGTTTCATGCATTCAAAATCTCAAACTTCTACTCACTTTGTAGTTTTTTTTTCCTAAAAATAACTTGACACTTGTACAGGAGAATAAATATTTATTGACGTGTGATACTTTTACACATTTTCTAGGAAGTATTTCACATCTAGTACCACGAGTACAATCAAGTAATAATAATTTAACAATAAATAAAAAAGCAACAAATATAATAACCGTAAGTAAAAATATTGAGCACAGTACATTCTCATGTCATATTTATACCAGTAATTTGACACTTTGATAGGAAAAATTAAATAAACAGTACTGAACCGTAGCAAAACATTGTGGAACGACAATACATACATACTATCTACATATACACTAACATACACTCTCTCAACACGCACACAGAACCTTAATACTATAGATGGCTTGTGCCATTAATACTACAGAGAACTGCACATCCCAGCAGAAATGACTAGAATCTAACATCGGAATAATGAAGCCGAGACTTCATCATGGATGCAAAGGGATCGAACATTCTTTAAATACCCTTATAAATATAATTAAATTACAATTATGGAACATTTCATTACATAAATAATTTAATAAATTAAATTTAATCAATGAATCGTGAAAAAAATGCATAAAAAATGAGAGAGATGATGAACAAATGAAGAACCGAAGCAGGAATGCAACAATGTCAACATGTCCTTCAGTCATGTTCACTCGATGAAGTCCACGTCTAAACAATTGTGGTGTGACGACATAGACAGGCGAGAGACGTCGGGGCTACATCGTTCTGGGTGACAGGACTCTGCTCATACCTGCAAAGCAAGAAGGCTGTGGTTAGAAACTGCGCAGGCGCAAAGCGCATTGCAGTGCCAGTAATAAACTAAATGGGAAGAACATTTCGCTATACAGTCATTCCGGTCAAACTGGGAATTCCAATGAAAAAGTATTTTTCAGAAATATTTGTTTATTATTAGTGCAAGACATAGGCAAGGCTCTAAAATTAAATATTCTAATCTTTCATTTTCAAAAGGAAAATATTTTACAAGTTTTATAGGCATTAAATCTAAGTGGTCTTGGTTAGGTAATAGGTACTGTTGTCCACACCTGTGGAGTAACGGTCAGCGCGTCTGGCCGCGAAACCAAATAGCGCGGGTTCGATTCCCGGTCGGGGCAAGTTATCTGGTTGAGGTTTTTTCCGGGGTTTTCCCTCAATCCAGTATGAGCAAATGCTGGCTAACTTTCGGTGCTGGACCCCGGACTTATTTCACCGGCATTATCACCTTCATCTCATTCAGACGCTAGATAACATGAGCTGTTGATAAAGCGTCGTAAAGTGACCAACAAAAAAAAAATAGGTACTGTTTTTTTTTTACTTAAAGTTTGCAGCACTTACTGATAGAAAAATGAACTGTTAATGTACCGGTATGTTTTTCAAGGAGCTATTGTTAAAGAAATATTTTGAGAGTTTGCACTGTTAATTCCAGAGCTCTAGGTTCTAGGAACTTTTTACTGTATACTGTATTCTTTTTGCCATTTATTTTCAGTACTCTGGGCTAATAACAATTAATCTTACAGTGCAAATGAATATTTTGACTAAGAAATGTCACAGTTGTTTTGAAACTGGAAAAATGAAGGACATTAACTCATCTGTAACATCCGTGACAAAATGTGTGTAACACCCGTGACATGGAAGAAACAGCTATAAAATATTTACCGATTATGTTTTTGTAAACTAATTGGATGGAATGAGATTTTCATAGCTTTCATTTGGACAGAATGAATCTCTTTTCTCTTGAGGCAGAAACCTCAGTCTTACATTTTTTGTTATTAAGATATGAAGTGAGTTCACAAATCTTGTAACATCCGTGACGGAATCTTTTCTTTATTTTCTGCAGTAACAATAAATTTTATTCAACAACTTTTTTTCTGTAAAATGAGATTGATTTTCTAAATTGATTCTAATAATAAAACTTGACAAAAGTCATTTAATTTTCAATATATAGAGTTTTAAATAGTAAAAATGTAACATGTGACAACTGGAATGACTGTAGAATGAATATAGCATAGTTTAAAATAATAATAATAATAATAATAATAATAATAATAATAAGCAGTTGTACTATGTTGACCGCACAATCGCTACCCGAGATTATAGTGTGTTGCTTCATTTTCCGACAAGAATATTGAATGGGATGAAGGTCGCATTTCCCTAAGTCCAGTGTTTCTCAAACTATGGTCCGCGGACCACCTGTGGTCCTCGAGGTCTGCCCTTGTGATCCTTCAAAAAGGACAGAAGAAAAAATAAAATTCAAACTAATTGCGTATCACACTATAGCTGAAAATCTCAGAGTTTGGAAATGACATATGGCAATCGTCTTTCACTTTTTCTCCCAGTACTGGCATTTTATGAAATTTATTACCCTACCTGTCTTCCGACTTCCCACTCTACTCTCAGCAACAAAAGAGGGATTTAAAGCACTATGAACGTGGTGTTTCTCGCCATCTTTTCTCTGCACATCAGCTGATGACATGTGGGTAAGTACATTGGCATATCTTTCAGATGTATTCTCAAAACTAAACGAACTAAATCTCTCTCTACAAGGTAATTCTTTGACTGTTCTCAGTGCGCATGAGAAAATAAAGGTGTTCGAGAGAAAACTTGGTTTGTGGTCAGTTCCGTAAAACAGAGGATTTTTTTCACTATTTCCAACCTTAGAGTCTTTTTTTTTTTTTTTTTTTTTTGGTTAAAAATGATGTCGTTATTGGAAAGGAATTGTGCAATGATATATGTTCGCATCTCGAAACTCTAAGGTCACAATTAAAAACTATTTTCCAAGTAAATATGATGAATTTTCATGGGATCGTGATCCCTTTCATTGCGATATAGAAAATAACAAACTTTCATTGAGTGAAAGAGAACAGTTAATTGAACTCTCGAATGAATTAAGTTAATTTTAATTGATTAATTCTGTTTTAAAATATAGGTATACTGATATTAAAATGTGCTACAAAAATGATAAATTTTCTTTCAAAGGGAACAAGAGTAAGGTGGTCCGCGGAACTGTTCTGACTTAAAAAAGTGGTCCCCACTTCAAAAAATTTTGAGAAACGCTGCTCTAAGTGAACGATGAATAATGACAATAATGATTATGATAAAGAATTATGATCATCAAAGAAGAAGAAAACAAGAAAAAAAAATGGAACAATGTAACTTCCTATAAATGTAAATTGTCGAACAATTCAAGTACTTTTTATAATAGGTTACTATTTCTTATAATGAAGCACGTGGTTTTGCAGTTACAGGAAGATTATCTTAGGAAATGGACTAGAGCTGTATGGGCCGGGAGGCTAACAAGTCCTCAAAGACATAATAACAATTTGTCCTCCATCTTCGTTAAGATTGATTAATTTCTTGGAAACCTTAACAAGTACTTTATGGCTATTAAGAGAAACAGGAATAGGTATTCAGACAAACCACCAATTAGATTTAAAATAAGTCCCGTATGTCTCTAGCATTGAAATAGAATGTTACAACAGAATTCCTAGAAGATCATTAAAAGAAACAATACCGAAACACGAATTCCGACTTTTCTTTCTCAGGAGTTAGATAATACTGCTTTTAAGTCTCATTTAAATTCATGCTAGTTGCGTGCGGTGTTTTGTATGTAACTCCTATCGCAATTTCCGGTATGCATTCCGAAAACCACAAAGGCGCTAAATTAACACACAGCTTGTTATATGAATACTCATTTGCACCTGATTTAGAGTCTGAAATATTTTTTTACGCAAGATTACAACTTCCGTAAATAATTTTCTCTTTTAATTATTCGACATTAATTTTAAGCGGTATATAATATTTTACAATATATAGCACTTTTATTAAAAGTGTATTTGAATAAAACAATCTACCTACTCTAACCTAGTTTATAGATGGCAGAACTTTGTGTTCTACTGATATGCCTACATTGTGGTACGTGCAAATTTCCGTAATAAATTAATGGCTAATTATACTATCACATTGCAGCTTATTATGATCGCATGTGTGAATGTATGTATAGATAATTTTCTTTCTCTTAGTTTTATTTTTTACATTTTAAAAACATTATGATATAATAATACATAAAATTTCACTTATTGTATATGATTTCAATTATATAGGGTTAGTTAAAAGTCCCACACCACCTAAATAACTTTTGAAGCATACGGTTCAGTGATATGAAACTTGTTATGTGAGGATAACCATATGCTAAGAACTCAATAATGATATTACCTAGTTTTTTCTACTTCCGGTTTAACGGGAAGTAACTCCAACTCTCTTATTTTAAATGGAATACCAGATATATTTTCAATTTTTGAATAAAGCTCATTAAGAGCTTTTCAAAAAGTACCCACACTTGATACTTCTGTACAAATTCAGCGTTGCTAAATAAAAATGGAAGTGGTGCAAGATATTCCTAAAGCCTGGTTAAATTATTCCTTAAATGGTTTCTATGATCGAGTGACACATTGTAAAGCAGCTGAGGGCTACCAATTTGAACACATAATTTAGAAGGTGAGCTAGCTTTGTTTTGTTTTTGTTAAGGAAGGGGTATTTTATTATTTTAATATTCGATACACTTTTCTGTTTTCTTGACTTAGCAACACTGACTTTGTACAGAAGTATCGAGTGTGGGTACTTTATGAAAAGCTCTTAATGAGCGTTATTCAAAAATAAAATAATATGTTGGGTGTTCCATTTAAAATAAGAGAGTTTGAGTTACTTCCGGTTAAACCGGATGTAGAAAAAAATCGGTAATACCGTTATTGAGGTCTTAGCATATGGTTATCCTCACATACCAAGTTTCATATCACTGAACCGTATGCTTCAAAAGTTATTTAGGTGGTGCGGGACTTTTAACTAACCCTGTATAATAATAATAATAATAATAATAATAATAATAATAATAATAATAATAATAATAATAATAATAATAATTTTATATCATCATAATAATAATTTTATTATTATTATTATTATTATTATTATTATTATTATTATTATTATTATTATTATTAACTATATACAGATGTCGGGAATAGTCTACAGTTGCTCATACATAGATGACCATTTAAAAATACGCATGAGATTTCCATTCATTTTAACGATAATGACACTCGAGAAGGCAGTGGTCATTATCGTTTATTCCGGTATTAGAATATTTAAAAAAATCGGAATTCACAAGGCTTCTTTATTTAAATAAATAAATAAATAAATAAATAAATAAATAAATAAATAAATAAAAGGTCCCCTTAAAATAGTCAGAAATCCCATGAGTATTTTCAATGACCCTTTGAGTAATTAATAACTACGAACCTGTACTCTTCGACTCCATTCCGGAAGCCACTGCTGTGACGGCCTATGCGGTCCAACTAAATCTCTGACGTCTTCGTCACTCTCGTTATTGTCCGCTAACATGGCGTCGGCGTCCGCTGTGGCCTCGGAGTCGTCATGCGAGTTCAGCAGCTCCTGAAGAAGTAGCTCCGCTGATCGGCGACGACGTCGCCCTCTGTGAAGGAGAAAAAGTCAACAATCACACGTCATGTCGCCGATTTCATACACAATTGGGTTGGAATACATTATTTCATACATCTATGAAGCACGTCCTTGTTGCCATCATTATTGTCATCATCCTTGTCATCACTTCAATATTTGGAGACAAGAATTTCGTCAAGTTATTGAATGTGGCTATAACTCCACCAGAATAATTAAATTAAATTAAATTATTGAATCTCTATTCGCAGTATTGCCATCTGGTAACAGATCATGTTTCCATTTGTTTCCTAGCATCCACGAGGCTGAGGTTATTGTTGCAATGCGTACACCGTATTAATCAGAAGAGCTATAAATAGACTTACACAAACATGAAATCGAATACGTGTAGGTAATACAATTATTATAACCAGTTCCTAAAATAACTCATTTTGTAGTGTCCTAATGTCGGTAAATTATCGTTAATGTTAAAATATATTTTAGTACTAGCCGTACCCGTGCACTCCGCTGCACATGTTAGAAATAAATATAAAGTAATTACATTGTTAAAATAGGACGTTTGATCCAGGGAACATTCGTGTTTGATAGAAGGATAAATCGTTTAATATGTTACTTAATTTAAATTGTATTTAAATAATTAAAATGCGGTCATTTTGATCCAGAGAGCAACCATTTGGTGCAATGACAATTCCTTTAACATGTTTCTTAATTGTTATTACATACAACCATAGTTTAATGAAGATTGACATATCATTTAGTTTTAATGTGCATACTTTATATTACTTGCTATATGTTTCACAAGTTACTGTAATAACATTGTAGAAAATTATGTCCCTCTAGAGAAACTACACTTTCCAATGGTGAAATAATAATTAAACAATTAATTAGCTTCTGATATTACTTCATACAAACACAGAAACATTCTCTGTAGGCTGTGTTTATTAGCTTTCGATTGTTGTTGTCCAAGGTCCCTTATAGACGAGGTCATTTGTTTTTATTTCAGTACAGCGCCTTAGATGGCGTTGTTATTGTAATTTTAAACTCAAATTGTCTCATTAAATATCAGTCCTATCAAAATTTTGTGTAGAGAAAAACTTATCGGAAATTATTTTTAAAGAAACGTTTGTTATGTAATATTTTTCACAAAAATCAATAATAAGGGAGATATTTCGATTTATTTAATTCAAGCCCCCTTACAATTTCCCTTTTAAATAAAGTATTTTGAATGCCATATAGCCTAAAATCTAAGTTACAACGAACTTAATTTATATTCCAATTTTCATATAAATCGGTTCAGCCATTATCGCGTGAAAAGGTAACAAACATACAGGCAGACAGACATACAAACAAACATTTCAAAAAAGCGATTTTCGGTTTCAGGATGGTTAATTATACATGTTAACACTAATTATTTTTAGAAAATCGAAAATTACCAGAAAAAGTTTGGCTACAGATCTATTATTAGTATAGATATAAGTAGCCTAATTAGGAAATTTAATTTCAGTTGTTTCCATGGTAACGGGAATAGCTGAAAGACGATACAGATAAAATTAAAGA
The DNA here is from genome assembly GCF_040183065.1 of Periplaneta americana. Taxonomy (NCBI): domain Eukaryota; kingdom Metazoa; phylum Arthropoda; class Insecta; order Blattodea; family Blattidae; genus Periplaneta; species Periplaneta americana. Next base: position 10,572,529 of record NC_091131.1, on the reverse strand, counting down.
CAGCCATAGACGATAATAAGATCAATGAAGAGTTTTGATTTCTACTGTAGACCTATTACTGGGAACATCTCCGAAAAATTATTTTATTAAAAAAATGATTAATTATTATATGTCCTTTATCACATTTGAAAAATTATGAATACCGTAGTTATTCTGATTGTAGATTTCAGTGATTATTTGGGCACTTTCTTGTATTGTGGTATGTCATTATGGTTTGAAATGACCTCTGTTGTTATTACATAGGTCTCGAGGTATGTCTTTGTGGAATACAGGAATAATATTTTCTGGGAAGCTGACCTTCAGAAGCTTCTGTTACAAGATAATGTCGGTTAGTAATTACTAGAACTCTTTTTTGAAACAATTTGTCGCGCGTGCCTTGAACAGTTCGCAAACAAACTGACACTTCTTTACAAAGGGAAGTGATTGCCAGTTGTGTTTCAAGCATTCAAAGAGATAATTAACTGTTCCGGATAATTGAAACTAAATGGGATAAAGAGGTCGGATTTATTGTGCTTCTATTGATTTCACTGAAGCTCATCTGGCGTTCTGCTTGGGACTAAATCTGTGGTATCACAACTTGAGTGATAGCTTCCTTAGACACAAACCATACCACCCTGTGACAGCTTCCTGAATACACTTCGTTGTGTCATTTTCTGAAGGACATTTTCCTTTATCCACCCAATCTTATGTTAAGTTATGAGTTCAGTTTTATAATAAGTGCAATATGGACTAATACGGAACAATATTTTGGAAGTTAATTATGTGTTTCAAAATTTTCACCAGTTTTCAAGAATTTGCCAGTTTTTCTTTTCTCAGAGTGAATGTGAAATTTTTCTAATACAAAACGCATGTTCATTTTACACTAGCTTCACAGCAATATTTGTATTAAAATCAAAAGTGATATAATGTTCGCTGGAGAGTAATTAATTAATTAAGAAGGTGCATTATATCTTTATACTATGTAGATCGTTTATTGTTACGTTCATATTTCATGGTAGTGTAGTTCGTTTATTGTTACGTTCATGTTTTATGCTACTGTATTTCGTTTATTGTTACGATCGTGTTTTATACGACTGTAGTTTGCTTATTGTCACCTTTGTTTTATACTACTGTAGTTTGTTTATTGTCACCTTTTTGTTTTATACTACTGTAGTTTGTTTATTGTCACCTTTTTGTTTTATACTACTGTAGTTTGTTTATTGTCACCTTTTTGTTTTATACTACTGTAGTTTGTTTATTGTCACCTTTTTGTTTTATACTACTGTAGTTTGTTTATTGTCACCTTTTTGTTTTATACTACTGTAGTTTGTTTATTGTCACCTTTTTGTTTTATACTACTGTAGTTTGTTTATTGTCACCTTTTTGTTTTATACTACTGTAGTTTGTTTATTGTCACCTTTTTGTTTTATACTACTGTAGTTTGTTTATTGTCACCTTTTTGTTTTATACTACTGTAGTTTGTTTATTGTCACCTTTTTGTTTTATACTACTGTAGTTTGTTTATTGTCACCTTTTTGTTTTATACTACTGTAGTTTGCTTATTGTCACCTTTTTGTTTTATACTACTGTAGTTTGTTTATTGTCACCTTTTTGTTTTATACTACTGTAGTTTGTTTATTGTCACCTTTTTGTTTTATACTACTGTAGTTTGTTTATTGTCACCTTTTTGTTTTATACTACTGTAGTTTGTTTATTGTCACCTTTTTGTTTTATACTACTGTAGTTTGTTTATTGTCACCTTTTTGTTTTATACTACTGTAGTTTGTTTATTGTCACCTTTTTGTTTTATACTACTGTAGTTTGTTTATTGTCACCTTTTTGTTTTATACTACTGTAGTTTGTTTATTGTCACCTTTTTGTTTTATACTACTGTAGTTTGCTTATTGTCACCTTTTTGTTTTATACTACTGTAGTTTGTTTATTGTCACCTTTTTGTTTTATACTACTGTAGTTTGTTTATTGTCACCTTTTTGTTTTATACTACTGTAGTTTGTTTATTGTCACCTTTTTGTTTTATACTACTGTAGTTTGTTTATTGTCACCTTTTTGTTTTATACTACTGTAGTTTGTTTATTGTCACCTTTTTGTTTTATACTACTGTAGTTTGTTTATTGTCACCTTTTTGTTTTATACTACTGTAGTTTGTTTATTGTCACCTTTTTGTTTTATACTACTGTAGTTTGTTTATTGTCACCTTTTTGTTTTATACTACTGTAGTTTGTTTATTGTCACCTTTTTGTTATTTGTTTTATAGTACTGTAGTTTGTTTATTGTCACCTTTTTGTTTTATACTACTGTAGTTCGTTTATTGTTACGTTCGTGTTTTACACTACTGTAGTTCGTTCATTGTTACGTCCTTGTTTTAGTTACGTGCGTGTTTTACAGTACGTAGTTTATTGTTACGTCATAATTTAATGTTATATGCACATTTAATACCTTGTGTTCATCTGTTTTTGGTGCCCATGAGGCCATGAGTACATGTATGGAGCGAGCATAATCCTCAAAGTATAGATAATTTATTTAGCAAAAAAATACAAGCATCTACTATGTTAAAATGCTTTGGTTAAGCTTGGAAAATACATCAATGACGTTATCAACGAAAAACAAGTGCCGGACGCTCCCATTTGAAAATGAACACACGATAGAAACGTATTCGCCTATTGATAAATGTATGTTTTGAAATAATGTCGCCTACTATTTTATGTATGTATTCTCTAATAACTGTTGTGTTAGCGAAAATTTCACCTATTGTTGTGTATGCTTTCGAAACACATATTTCAACCATTGTCCAAACCCTATTGTCGATAATAGGCTATATTCACTGAATAAAAAAAAACTATAAGTAGCTTTAGATATTCCATATTCAGTTCACGAAATGATGTTACTTTTTGTAATATAATTGAAATATATGTCTTGGGATCCCATTGTATATTCAGTAGACCGTATTTAAACCTTTTAATGAAATTCTCAAAGACCTTCTTAAAATGGAAAGGCAATGTGAATTCAATTATGATTAGACCGCGGAGTCCTGTACTTCTGTGTTGTTTTCAGATGTAGAGCACGAAAGAAAAGCGTATGGAAATTAGTTTAGTATTTCGCAAACGCATTTAAAAGATAGAATTATCTCAACGTAAAAGTACAATTCCCACATAACTGCAATATATTATGCAAAAGCCTGTTCTTTTGAAATTCAGTCACGGAATCGAATTGTAACTCGATTACATTCGCTGATAGATGGATTTCTTTACTTACCGAACTAGGTATATAAAAGAAAGGACATATAATGCGAATAATGGGTTTTATAGCTTTATTTCTGCAATAGGACCAATAAGAAATATAGGTCTATTAGCTAGAACCTACGCGTTTTAAGGTTCTAGAATAAATGCGTTTAAATTTCTTTTGTTTCCGGTGGAAAGAGAATATTTGAAGCGGTGTAAATTATAGTACGTATTCACATAAACATTTTTATTTTCGGAGTGATAATAGTGTCTTATCAATATCAAATATTTGGCATACGACAGAGAAATTGTAATGACTTGCAGCTGTTGTCTTTCTTATCTCTTAAGGTTCGTCAGTTGTATTTTGCGTGCATTTCTTGTTGAAATATTTAAAATAGATCGTTGATACATATTATGGTAGGACCATGCGTTATCGTATTTCATTTTTTTTTCAAGCGTATTTTATTTTCCAAGCCCTAACAAGGAAATAAAGCGTTTTCGGAACCGTGTTCATATATAACATAATTTAATTCTCTACATGTGAGGAATGTCCCTAAAGTTTTGATATAACTTTTTGTTACACCCTGTATATGTTATCCGTACAATTAAGAAAAATAGTAACAATAATCAATTTATAACAGGATATTACATTAGTGTAATATAATCCTCACACTATTGTCATTAAATTTAATATAATATACAATTCTTAAAATCACATTTAAAAATAAAGTTGTTACGCAATCAATGGAATTTGAAAATCCTGTCACTTTTTTTATTCATTATGACTTTTATCGTCTGTTCTTACACTCTTCCTCTTTTTAGTGTTTTCCTTTCTTTAGTCCTTTCATTCGTCCATAAGTTTTCCCTTTTTTTAATACGGGGTGGCTCAAAAGTCACTACCTATTATTGAACTTAGATTATCTTAATCTCTTCCACACCTGTGGAGTAACGGTTAGCGCGTCTGGCCGCGAAACCATGTGGCCCGGGGATTCCCGGTTGGGGGCAAGTTACCTGGTTGAGGTTTTTTCCGGGGTTTTCCCTCAACCCAATATGAGCAAATGCTGGGTACTTTCTGTGCTCATTTCACCGGCATTATCAAATTCATCTCATTCAGACGCTAAATACCCTAAGATGTTGATAAAGCGTCGTAAAATAACCTACTAAAAACATATATTTTAATCTCCCCATGCATTTAAAATTACCCGCCCTTCACTTTCATCTGACAATTAGTTACTAATGTAAATAAGAGTAAATTGCTATATAATCAATCATCTGTTAAAATATAATTTTACCATTCGATCTCTGTTTTTTTTTCATTGTACTGGGTAGTGAATTTCGGGCCACCCTGTATATTTACTTCACCGCCTTTTTTCCTTAATTATTACTTCTGTTGTTTCTTTTTTTAATTTTCCTTCATTTAATTATAAATTATTATTTGATCTGAATTTTGAAAATATGGTTTTTAAGACGCCAGATGCTACCAACGACGTGTTTTGCGTCTTAGAGCTCACAACCGTTAATGAATTCCAAGCAGCATATAGTCTGCACCATTGCGCCTATAGTAGTAAACAATTCACAAAGGCAGTGATGTGAGCATCATCTGCCTAGGTTTGTCGTAAAATGAAGACGTCGTGACGTACCCTAAGTGCAGGATTATCGTTGGCAATGTGGTCCATTGTCACTGCTCCACTGCCTCGTATCCTCATACTTTATGCATTCTGCTATCCGTAAGTTTGCAGTTGTAGACTTCCTCTTTAACCACGAGCCATCTCTCGAATTATGTATAACTCAATGCTCAATACACACTTCAGGGCTTTTTCAGAGGATTCTACGAAAACATTTTCACCTTATAAGTTATCGTCTGTTTTCTAAAATGTTAAAACAAAACGTAAATCATTGTGGGAACTATGTCAGCCTGAAAGACTTAACTTTGTAGTAATGTAATCCTTTATTTCCTTCTTGTGTCAGATATATCATTTCATATGAAAAACTTAATTTGCAAGAATTAGGCTTCTGGTGATGGCTAGAGACCGGTACAATATGAAGACATTGCCAAGACATGACATTGTCCACACCTGTGGAGTAACGGTCAGCGCGTCTGGCCGCGAAACCAGGTGGCACGGGTTCGATTCCCGGTCGGGGCAAGTTACCTGGTTGAGGTTTTTACTGGGGTTTTCCCTCAACCCAATATGAGCAAATGCTGGGTAACTATCGGTGCTGGACCCCGGACTCATTTCAACGGCATTATCACCTTCATCTCATTCAGACGCTAAATAACCTTAGATGTTGATAAAGCGTCGTAAAACAACCTACTAAAAAAATACATATTTATTATGACTATTACACTTTTACTGGGCGGCCGGATAGCTCAGTTGGTAGAGCAGCTGGCTACGGGCTGGAAGGTCCGGGGTTCGATCCCAGGTGGTGACAGGATTTTTTTCTCGTTTCCAAACTTTCAGACCGGCCCCGAGGTTGAGTACCGGGGGTGAAAGGCGGTCAGAGCGTGGTGCCGACCACACCACCTCATTCTAGTGCCGAGGTCATGGAAAGCATGGGGCTCTACTTCCATGCCCCCCAAGTGCCATCATGGCATATAACGGGAATACCTTTACCTTTTTTTATTACACTTTCACTACGTCATAAGACTTTCGATCAATAAAACGGTACTAAAGGACGTCTTTTAACCAATTATGGCTGCTTATCGCACAATTTTATTGCTTCCCTAGCATTTATTTAATTTTATCCGTTCTCTAGCATTTGCTTCTTTTTATCAGTACCCTAGCGTTTGTTTCTTTGTTTGCCAAAATTTCAAACTGCAAATTATTATTATTATTATTATTATTATTATTATTATTATTATTATTATTACTTACTTACTTACTTATTGGCTTTTAAGGGACCCGGAGGTTCATTGCCACCCGCCATAGGTCCCTATTCTGAGCAAGATTAATCCATTCTCTATCATCATATCCCACCTCCCTCAAATCAATTTTAATATTATCCTCCCATCTACGTCTCGGCCTCCCTAAAGGTCTTTTTCCCTCCGGTCTCCCAACTAACACTCTATATGCATTTCTGGATTCGCCCATACGTGCTACATGCCCTGCCCATCTCAAACGTCTGGATTTAATGTTCCTAATTATGTCAGGTGAAGAATACAATGCGTGCAGTTCTGCGTTGTGTAACTTTCTCCATTCTCCTGTAACTTCATCCCTCTTAGCCCCAAATATTTTCCTAAGCACCTTATTCTCAAAATTATTATTCTCTCTTATTATTATTATTATTATTATTATTATTATTATTATTATTATTATTATTATTATTATTATTTGATAATCCTCGTCGGTAAAGTCACAACACAGTTAAAAACCATTATTGAAGATTAGGTCTATATGAAACAAACTAGGGTCTAACGACATTTTAATGAAAGTGGCCTTAACGCTCTCTGTGTAGCCCCAGGAAGCTGAATACAAGACCGTTAATAGCGACCGCAGAGTTATGAAAAGTAATGAATTCAGATGGCTTTACAAAATTCTCAACGGTTACAATTAGATTGAAAGGAAAATCTCGAGAATCAAATTTGAAGTGGTAAGTTGTTTTATGGAAAATACTCTGGACTAAAGCAAGCAACAAGGTTATCAAAATCGAATTATCTGGAAAGCAAGCTACGGTGAAACCGAACCACTAACTCATCACGAAAGTAGCGCCGGCCGCTCGCCCGGCCTTTAGCTTGTCGGAATAATTAAGATGGAGGGCTGATCGCGAGCTGTTAGCAAGATGGATCCAACTTTTCTGCTTTCCACCGCCGCGCCGGGCCGCCCACTTACCTAATAACGTTTCTATTAAAATACAAAATAGAAACTCGAAATGTATGTTTTCCACTACGTTGTAGAATACGGCCCTCTTTTAAAACAGCTGTTCATTCCACAGAGAAATTGCCACCTAACAGAATTCTGAAAGGAGTACTGTAAATATTTATACATCAAGGATACAAAGCGACTCAATTTTCTACGCGTGAGAGGTTTTTTTAAACAAGCCGTAAGGCGAATTTTAAAATCTCACAAACGAAAAAAATGAGCTACTTTGTGTTGTTGTATACATTATTTTTTCCAATACCAGGAATTAAAAAAAATATATAAAAAATTGGAGATTAAATTGTTTGTAGTTGTGAAAATTAATGAAATGACAACAGAAGTGCGTTGCTAAGGCCAGTTGCTATGATTTCTTTGGTCGGTATTTGTTTTTTTGGTCGCCATTAATTCTTATAGCAATAGAAGTTTACAGAATTATAATTTAATTAACATAAGCGAAGAAAGCGATGAAAATGGTGTATTAGATATTCCACGTGATATGAAGGAATCGGAAAATAATTTTATGTTAGAGCTCCTTTCTGAAAAGTCTACACTTCAATAACAGAAAGAGTATAAAGAATTGTTTGAGTTGGCGGAAGGAGAAGAAAGTCTAGAAAATGTCGTATGAAGTTCTTCTTGCTTATCTCGGTGGGAAATCTAAAGCTTATAAGTGTTCAAGTCTGTGGTCGAAGTTTTAAATGTCAAAATGAACTCCAACCGTAAATGTAAATATAGATGTAATTATCCTACAGAGAAAACATTTCTTAAAAGACAAAATGAAGGTTATAAACATTTAAGTAACATCTCCAATTGCACAATAACGTAAACATAATAATTAGGGAACAGATGCATTATAGGGGCCATCCATCACACATTATACGCAAAAAAAAGGTCAGCGGAAGTAATGGTTCGATTAGCGTTTTTAGCATTCGATATTCGATAAGCATTAAATGCTACCAAATTAAAAAATTAAATAAAAAATTTACTACTGATGTGATTTTAGTCAGTTTGTATTATATTTTTGGTCCAGGGAAAATATATTTCACTATTACTGCCGTTATTTCCATTTTGAAGTAGGCTACAAATCAACAATATAAAACTGACTGTTAAGTTAGAAGTTGGCAACATATTTTATGTCGATTATAACAACAATACATATCGATAGTAGCATTCATACCATTTAATCAATAAGGAGATTGGCCCCTATAATGCATCTTTTCCCACCTCTTTTGGCTTTTTCGTTTAGCTTTAATGCTACAATGTTTTTAGTTTGATTTGATAGCAATTTATGCGTGCTTTTATTCCCGCACACAACGTTAATCAATTAGTTACAGTATGACAAATATATACAGTTCATTTATGTGTTTATTATTAAATAAAACAATCTGACACAAAGATTTAAAATATGAATATTTGCTCTTTGAGATTTTTTGTTCATTATGAATTAAATTCAACAGATTTAATCACCACAGCGTTTGTTTGAAATATTCTCGCCTCGGGCAGCACATTTAATGAAAAAGGTGAAATAATTCATGGTTATATGCGAAACATTACATTATTTATATTTTTGATACCTTTATTATAGATTATAAACAGTGTATTAGGTTAATATTACGTACATAATATAAATTAATTTACTCTTCTGCGTGTAAACAAGTCTGCTATTAATTCCTGAAAATCAATTGTGGTATATTCTAGTGTAGACCTAGATATTCACATCCATTTTAGAATAATTCTCAGTATGTATTGTGGGATTTTTTTACTACAGTTCATGAAATGTTTATATGGACATCACCTTGGACTATAAACATAACATGAAAAAAAAGTTTTCGTTTCTCCAGATAATATTATATATCTAGAAAAACATTCGACCAGTGGAAGTTTGGTTCTTTTAAATATTTAGTACGAAAACGTTAGACTATCAGTGTCTACGAAACTCTACTGATTTAAATAATGCAAATTTAAGAGACACTGGTGACGAGATTAATTAATTTTTAAGAGGACACTACTAAAAATGACAATTTTTTTCCTAATCACTTTTTTGAACCAAATTTTGAGATCATGTTTACGATGTAAAGGACTAACAAAACCCAAATCTTTTTGGTTTTTGATTTTTTTCTATTTCTTTCAGAATTATTTTCAAACCCAAGTTTTCAGTAGAAGATCTAAATTTTTAAGCTTCCTTTTTTAGATACATTCACAAGATATAGAAAAACATTTCTATGCATTCATTTTATAGAATATCTTATTTATTCACTTTGAATTTTTTTTTTAATTTTGAAAATATTATTTTTCCTATAATTAATAAAAAATTAACAAAATAAACTAGCAGCATTTCTTACAAAATAAATGGATAGAAATATGAAGCTAATTTATAAATATTTGCAGTAAAAATTTCATCCAGATTGATTATTATTTGCCATAAAAAAGTTGGTGTTGAATCAAGAAAAATAAACTTACGGAAAAATGGATATCTATGTAACACATACCTATTAAAATTCTCCTCAGCTACATTCATCTAATAACTTCAGGGAGCCAACTTTAGAACAGAAATTTTTAAAAAGGAAATTTTTGATGAAAAAATAATTTTGACAGCTGTTTAAATGCCACGTCCCCTTACGGCCTTAATTAAAAAAAAAATAAAATATTTGTGATGGGAATTTAACTAAATTCATTTGGGATATGAAAATATATGTTCTAAAGAAGTGAAATAGTCAATAAAATTTTTTTGAAAAATTTTCATGATTTTAAGTGGAGTCTTCCTTTAAAGAACATGACATTACAAGATAAATACTACATACACAAAGTGTTTTCTTTTTCTTATTTAGCAGAAAATTAAGATAGGTTTCTTTAAGCTTGAATACTCACTAGTGTTACCATCTCTAGTATTGATGCTTACTATAAATTAAACTAGTTTTAAATAATTCGCTTTTACGTTTTAATTATCAGCTTAATTGTGAACAATTTATTTATATGTCTTCATTACTACCGCTATTAACTATATAATGTTCAGGAATGAATACGTTAAATGCTGTGTCTATAATATTCGAATATCGCTAATAGATAATAAGAAGTTGATCAATATCGAATTGAGTAAGCTAAATAAAAATTAAGATACAGTAATCAAATTATAAAGCCACCAGGGGTTCTTATTGCATACATCAAGTCATGCACTTGTTTTACCAGCTTATTTTAAATTGCCATACTCATAATGTGCGCTTCGACCCAAGGAAAGCATTTAATAATACAAGTTTTTAAGAGAAGAATTTAAATTAAAGGAAAATATTTCCCTTGGGAGTAATAATAATCCTATGAAGACATGCAGGAGGAAAATTTCAAGAATGCATTATAGAAGCTGTCACATTTCTTTTGCGTCTGTTTTACTCCCACGTGGAAAGGAGTTGCTCTCAATTGTTTAGATCCAAAAAATATTTTATTTGAGAAAACAATTCAAGTAATTCTGCAAAACTTAACCGAGAAGATTATGCAGAATATCTACAACATAAGTATATTTTGCTGCATATGAAATTTGTTTTCATAACCAATAAACGAAAATAATTCGTTAGCGAAGAAATATGAGTTAAGGCTCATTCACAATGAAAATTAAACATAACGTAAGCGTTAACTTAACGTTACAGTAAAATCAAGAAGTCATACCATCATTCACGATGGGAACATAAACATAACAGCAAACATACTTGGTAACCATGGAAACATAACAACGACGCCATTTCCTCATATTCTGTCGTATACTTCAGCGCTCCAAGATTGTGTTTTGTTTGCATATCACGTAAGTATAAGCATGAAAGTTTGGAGTTTGCAAACTTCCATGTTAACGTCTTACGGTAATGTTTATGTCAATGCTTATGTGAATCATTGTGAATGATCCCATTTGGTAGCCTGGGCGCAAACGTCTGTGTTTATGTTACGGTTATGTTTAATTTTCATTGTGAATGGGCCTTTAGTGCATTTGTACACTACTATTTTTCCACACAATTTATTTAGAGCAGAAACGCAAAGAATTTCATTATTTATCTTTCCTATGTAGAACACTAAATCATATTGCAAATCTATGTAGTCGTACTTCAACTTTTTATCATCAGCATATCTTTTTTCCATTAACTTGAATTTAAATTATATTTTTTTGACAACAATGCAATGCAATCTCACTTCAGAGGAGGCATGCACCCATTTTTTTTCTTCAAACGTGCGTAGATTAAGTTGTCCCATGACGTTATACCACATTTTTTTGCGTCACCCATGCAAAAGATGCACCCGTGTGTTCAAGAAGGTGTACATATATTGGATAACTCTCTACAAGTTTCCGAACTTTCATTTCGTGTCCTTGTAATATGGACATTATTTAAATAAAATGCTAATAAATATTGAAAACAGTTAAATTGTGGAAAAAAATATAAAGATGAATTTACATCTCCATAAAAGACAATGACACAGATTTCGAAGGTTCCTAGGAAGTTTTATATATTAAATGTTGGCAATATTGATTTTACATATCCTATTTTTATATTTTAGTTTCAGATAGCTATCTATATATTGGTCATTCTTGGTTGATTGAACAGTGTTTTCTGATTACAATTTATAATAACTTTTCATTGTAAGAATGTAATCTCAAATGCCTTATCGGGCGCACCTTTATTATTATTATTATTATTATTATTATTATTATTATTATTATTATTATTATTATTATTATTATTATTATTATTGTAAGAATGTAGTGTCCAGAGTATTGTAACTTGTATAGTATTTGCTATGGCAATACAGCCGCCACAGTGATCTAACGACTAAAGCGCTGGACTTATAATTCTGTGGACCCGGGTTCGATATCCGGTGTATCTCCGATTTATAGGCCTAACTTGTTTTGGGCAAGCCCAGTGGTCCAGGGGTTTTCTCCTAGAGTTATGGTTCCTCTGTGATATCCAACAAATTCCCATATCATCTCACTTCTTCATCTACATGTTGCGCAGACCAGTCTCCTATGGCGCAACCTGGGCAACTACTCTGTCGGTAAATTGGTTTACACAACTGGCTTCACATGGATGAATGACGAGTAGTCAAGTATCCGCCACTAGTAAAAAAGCTATGGCAATATATTTTTATTTTTTAACATTAAGTACCTAAAAAGGTAAGAATGTTTTAACAAAATTTATATCGACATTAATTTTCTACAAGCATTTATGTGAGAATTACGCAACGGTTTAAAATATTGATTATTAAATAAGGGATTAACAAATTTTAGAGAATGTAAGGTAATATTATTAATAAAATATAATATATCTCCCATTTATGTCTTAATTTAAATGTAAGATTTCTTTTTATAATTTTTCAGAATGAACATCGCATAAAATTTCCATGGTAACGATGAGCTACGTTTAATTATCTATATATATAATTTGAACTGGTAATGAAATTACGGGAAAACGGCTGAACGGATTTTAATAAATGACCCCTCATTTTGAAGCTTGGAACTCAAAGTTTTTCAGAAAAATAGTAGTTTTCAGTGAAATATAAATTTTTCAACATAATTTTCCTATTTTCCAAAATCCATCTGTCGTCAGTTATGAGACTTTTCAGAATAAAACAAAACACACACTACAGTAAACAATATTACACGAAGGCCATGATCTGCAAGATTGCTGACATATTTAGAGCTCAAATTTAATTGGCTATTAAAAACTTGAAGAGTTATTAAAATTATTTACAGGTCTGATTCTGTGGTGTGTAATTTTCTGAGTACAGCTGTGTATTGGATATTAAAAACTACAAAACGTGAGGTGGTTTGATGACATTATTACCATTAGAAATGAAATATTATTGTAGTTAATGCCATGATATGACTATTTTTCATTAATTATACATGCTATAGGCCTATTGATGATATGAAAGTGAAACGTTTTGGAGTATGTAAGTAGATGTAGAGAATATCTTAAATTAAATCTTCATTTCTATAATTTACTGAGTGGCGGCTATATAGTATACAGTACATACCAGTATATGTTACTGAAAACTATAAAACTTACTCAAGATAATAATATTGTTATTAAAATTCAAACATTTTTATAGTTATTAATCAAGTGGGATTGGATCTTTTTCATATATTTCATGGCGGTGTGGTGGAGATATTTCTGTGCGTGATTCTCTTCAGTATTGGCTCGAGAGAGCGCAAAAATTAGATGGAAAGACCAAAATATATTACTTACTGATAAAATAAGAGGCCTACAAGATTTTGTAGTCTCCCGATCATTTCAGCAAGATCTCTTAGCAGGATAAAATTATTTTACCCTCTACAAATTTCAAGGTAGTTCACGAAACATGCAGCAGCTATACCGAGATGCTATGTCTATTGTTCGAAAGCATAACAAACCTGACTTTTTTTAACTTTCACCTACAATCCACAATGACCTGAAATAGCTATCCCTTTACTCCCACATAAAAAAAACCCCACTGATCGTCCTGACACTGTTACTTGCGTTTTTGCGTTCAAACTTAAAAACTGAAGATGTATAGGTTCAAGAAAAAGTATCTGGCATAAAAAAAATATTCAGAGGGAGTATGTTTCATTATTATGGAAGCAAATAACTTTCAAAATGTCCGTGTATTCTTCATTGAAAATAAATCTGAAAAATGTTTATTTGAACGTCTAATGAACTTAGTTTGCAGCATTTGCTGCACAAGCCACTAGTATAAGTATAATTTTATTATTCTACATTTCAGAATTACTGGACGATGCTAGCTTTTTGAAAGCACCCATAATGTACACTTTCTTGAGAAAATATGATGCAGAATCGATGGAAATTCACAACATACCTGTTGGCTACTGTTAAAGATCTTACTATGCAAGTCTTTTGCAGAGTGTGTGGTCGTGAAACTTCTGAATATATCTGTTCTTAAATTGCCTAGCGTGTGTTCCGGCGCCGACCTCTTAGGCCTGCATCAGAAAAAGATCGAGTGAGTTTAGACTTACATCTTGGCCGGGTCGACTTGTCCAAATCCCACCGGTACGTTCACCAGCTTCCCTGCCATTCTTCTCAATGCCATGTAAGTCTCCAGCTCTGCCAGTCTCTGGTCCGATACTCGTTTCTGCCTGTGGAGGAATGTTAACATTATGAAACATACTGTGACTTTGCCCAAACTGATCTTATTGGAACGTCTGCGATTAGTTCCTCGCAGTTTAGCTCTACGTTTTCCCATAATTTTGTTAGGTATGATTTTTAAGGATTGGTGGTGAGATTTTTTTTAGTTTTTATGCTCGACCATGCCGAAATGTAGTGATTATACACCTGGTAGTAGCCCTTTAATGCACCTCATTAAAGTACACCTATTCATTATAGTTCAGTTGTTCAGCCAATGAGAAATCACCATTGTAGCATTATAAAAGCGCAAGTATCGATTATTCTCGGATATGCAATCGAAAGACAACTAGCGAAAAGTCACGGAGGCTGGAAATCCAATACTGTCGCAGAAGGTTATGTTCTGTTACTCGTTAATTGTAAATAATATTCAAATAAATTCAATTTGTCATCTTGTTTTTCAATTCTAAATCAATTTCCAGGTTATATCAAGACTAATGTTCATGTTATTCTCTAGATTATATCAAGGTCAATGATATTCGTTCCTCGGAAAAAATCAATACTTTCGCGTCTGCGCATATCTCACAATTTAGAAGGTCAGTTCCGCTCCTCACTTACATAACCATAACATGAATACTTATGAATAATTTCAAGTTAGAAATATGATCGAGCATAAAAAGTCGTATGAAACTTGCCTGTAACGGTAATTAAGACGCTCGTATGAAAATTATGAAACTCGCTTGCGCTCGTTTCATAAACAAACATACTCGCGTCTTAATTACTACCATTATAGGCTCGATGCATAATGTACTATTGTACCGTGACACAGATGCAGAAACATCCAACGTTTTGGTTCCCTCATGAGGAAAGCTAGGAAATAGATGCATTACCAAGAGCCAGTCATGTAGAAAGTCTCTCGGTAACGGAAGATGGAGCCAATACATCTCTTGGTAACGCATCCAACAGATAGTATTTCTTTCCTGATGATGAGGTCGGTAATTGGTAGCTGCGAACTTTGAATATTTCTGCACTTATGGCAAGGCGAAAAAAATCTCGCATCACCATCAAATTATGTTTTTATATATTAATTTCACTTTTACAGCTCGGTACTATTATGGAATGACGTCACTATCTCGTTATACGCAAAGTTTCTGTAGGGAAATTAATGAAAATAAATTTAACATTTGTTATAATTAAAACATATAAGTAGGCTTATATAAACACACATTTATATTATATGTGTGTTTATATAGGCCTACTTATAAAATATGCGATAAGGAAGAATATGAATTATGATATGATGTCAAGAAAATGGGACTCCAAGGCTATAGTTTACTTTATGTTAAGTCTATCATCTACATTTATTGATTAAGGCTTTCATTTCAAAACTTCACTGTCTAAATGACTGTTAATTTAATTAAATTTAGCCACCGGCGTAGCTCAGTCGGTTACGGTGCTTGCCTGCCGATCCGGCGTTGTACTTAAGCGCGAGTTCGATCCCCGCTTGAGCTGATTAGCCGCTTGAGTTTTTTCCGAGTTTTTCTTCAATCATAAGGCGAATGTCAGGTAACCTTTGGCGAATCCTCGGCTATCAAAAATCCCATCGACGCTAAATAACCTAGTAGTTTATACAGCGTCGTTAAATGACCAAGTAAAAAATCATTTAAATTTAATTTCAACAAAAGAACACATAAATTTATATATTGATGGGGAAGTTTAAAACTAGTGTTAATTGCATTTCATGTTCCACTTCCTCACCTTCAAATTTCAAATGGCACCCCTATATTATGATATTACTTAAATTTGAAAGAGTATTCAGTGTTTATATATAATAATAATAATAATAATAATAATAATAATAATAATAATAATAATAATAATTTATTTATTCTCATATCTTTTTTCTATCGTCGTCTGGCAACCTGTATTGTTGTAATTGTTGATTAGAGCTGAAGAGAATAAAATTACAAACTATTGTTGACTACAGGTTATTTCAGGTAGTAACACAAACTAACATTAAGGAATATTATGGATGTGTATTATATTATGGATAATAAAAGCAGACGTTTGGATTTACGTTATTTATGCACGGTTTTGATATTATGGCAATGCTATGTAGAGGAATTCCGAAATATGCTGTATTACTGTCTAGCTAACAATGCAATACATTTTGAACATTTAATTTAGTAAATTTAATTAATTGAATAAACTGTTTTCATCCTACAAGCAACAATCGAGGTTGCCAGGCGACGATAGAAAAAAATGTGAGAACAAATGAATGATATGCATGATTGATTACTCTTTCAAATTAGCTAATTATCATAATATAGGAATGTCATTTGAAATTTCAAAAGGGGATGAGGGTGCAATTAACACTGGTTTTAAACTTCTCCATCAATATCTAAATCGACGTGTTGTTTTGTTTAAATTAAATTTAATTGAAATAAATAGTTATGTAGACTGGAAAGTTTTGCAATGTATATTTTATTTGATGATTATTTAAATTATATTCGACACAGTTTCAATAAAATCTATCAGGGGGAGTGTTAATTACTGTAAGTGTGTTAGATAAGTCAGTACTCTCTGAAAAGTTTAGATTTTATTCCAGTATTAATGGCTATGTATTTCTGGCAAATGGCTCCGGTACCAAAACCTCTGCAAACATATGATGACCTACGAGAACTGAGGAAGTACGTGAGTTTGTCGCAAATATTAGTTTTTTGAATTAAAACATGAGCGTATGTTCAAATACAGGATATTTGTAAATTTCATTCAGATGTGAACAATTTAAAAAAGTCTGTAGAATAAATAGTAGGATGTAGAGTCCTCATAACCTCAAATATTATTCAACGGACGTTCAGAAATCGCTTTAATTGAACTGGATATTACCTATACGTAGACGGAAGAAATCACTGGAAGCAACTGGGAAAGAGTAAAGTTTATTTTGGACACATAAAAGATCAACATAAATAAATATTATTCATATAAATGATAAGAGAATCATTCGTGTTGATGTAGCGTGTAAAAATATCCCACACGCGAGTGGCTTGAAAAGTGGGGAATTGTATCTATTTGTGATAAAGATTGGATCTTAAAATAATGGCGATATCTCGTTGAAGTGTCAGGATGTTACGCTTTATTTCACAATGTGAGGCAATGTGTAGTTACGTAACGATACTACATGGCGTACTACTGAGGAGAAAGGTCATGCGAAACTCACGTGTCATTCATTAATAGATACGCACTTTATTACGAGGGTGACCTTAATGAAAACACTATAACCAGAGTCTCATCGCAATGGTCAACGCTCTTCCAGGCTAGAGACTGGATTAAAAGGCTGCATAACTGTTATTTACTAGGCCTATCGTACAATAATAATAATAATAATAATAATAATAATAATAATAATAATAATAATAATAATAATACACTGTGTCCGGGACAAAATGTACCAATAAGAAAGTTTAATAACTCGTGTAATAATGGAGATAGGAAAATGAAAATCAAGATTTCAGGTATAACTCCCTGTAAAGTTGATTTGAATAATTTCGAATAATTTCCCTCGAAATTATTCAAATCAACTTTACAGGGAGTTATACCTGAAATCTTGATCTGCATAATACACGTCACTGCTCGTTAACAGAAAACCACAATTTAAGTCACACGGAGTTAGTGTGCACTCCAAGTTGGTTGCTTGACGGATGTCAGCCCACTTTGAGGTCTGTGGATATAGAGGGAAAAATTGGATCGTTGTCGGTTAGAGTTCCCGGGTAGCTCAGTGGTAGAGCGTTGGTACGTTAAACCAAAGGTCCCGGGTTCGATACCCGGATCCGGAACAATTTTTCCCTCGAAATTATTCATAGGAAAATGAAATTTGCGGCAAATGAAAGAGGGACATTTTAAGTTTTATGTGTGATGTTGGGAACATTTGGTCATTGTTGTTGACATAGCTGTAATTAAAATGGCGTTCACAGTGCAACAAAAAGTTCAATGCTGCTATTGGCTTGCCGAATTCAAGTATCCGAAGATAGTGGAGAGAAGATTTAGACAACAGTGGCCTGAGAAGCAACCACAAGATAGGCACACAATAACAACTTGGCATAGAAAGCTTCTTGAGACCGGGATCGTCAACAGGCATAATTGTCGCATCTGGGGATCAGAAAATCCGCATGTAGTGAGGAAATTGGAAAGAGACATCCCTAAGATTAATGTTTGGTGCGGACTTACACATGAAACTGTGATTGGACCGTTCTTTTTTGTGGAAAACACTATCAATGGAAATGTGTATCTTGATATGCTGCAAAATTACACCATTCCTCAAATTCCACAGGGACATGTTTTCCAACAAGACGGAGCTCCGCCTCATTATGCATTACATGTTACAGATCACTTGAATGAATGCTTTCCTCAGCGATGGATTGGTCGAGGTGGACCTACAGCATGGCCTCCCAGATCCCCAGACCTAATCCCACTGGACTTCTTTTTTTGGGGGGATACATAAAAGACATTGTGTACAAGACTGTAGTGGCAGATTTGGAGGATCTGCGTCGGAGAATTGTCACTGCTTGTGCAACTGTCACTCCAGAGATGTTACGAAACACATGGCAAGAACTTGTATATCGCCTGGACATCTGTCGTGCTACAAGAGGTGCACACATAGAAGTTTATTAGTGGTCATTCGAAACTTTGGAAGTCCCTTTGTCAATTCTCGCAAACAGCATTTTCATCCATCAATTATTTGGTGAGTTATTAAACTTTCTTATTGGTAAATTTTGTCCCGGACACCCTGTATATTTATCTTCTTAAACCGTCTCGTCCTCTAAGAAATGCTAGAATTTTATTTGTCTTTCTTCCTCTCATTCTGGTAACAAGATGATTCGATTTTGATAAAATATATTTTTATTTATATCTATTCGGTTCCACATCTCCACGTGCCCGTTGCATCGTAACTGATATTCTACCTGTGTTTTTCTGGGTCTAGAACGTATTATGGACTTAACATTGCCATAAGAAACCTATGTATAAAACAATAAAGAAACAGCTTAATCAAGTGGGCCATGTATAGAAATTAGCAGGCTTTGACAATTTGTAAAATACTAGAACAAGGCTTTGTCTTAGCAACCATAAATGATGTTCTCTTGTTTCACAAATTGTCAAAGGCTACCAACTTCTAAATATGACCCATTGATTATTTCTGTGTTGATTTTATACACAGCTTTCTATATCCTATACTGAGTAAAACATTGTACATATATTGTAAAACGTCGTTGCCAATATTATATTATTTCGATCGAAGAAAATCCGGAACATAATGCACATAATATACTTGTTTGTTACAAAATAAAATTTGATTTGAGTTCGTTCTGTTAAGAATGAAACCAGGAAATACGCT
This sequence comes from Periplaneta americana, assembly GCF_040183065.1. Lineage (NCBI taxonomy): Eukaryota > Metazoa > Arthropoda > Insecta > Blattodea > Blattidae > Periplaneta > Periplaneta americana. Next base: position 10,552,977 of record NC_091131.1, on the reverse strand, counting down.
ATTTGGCAACGGAAACAGAAAGGAAAGGCAAGGTGATGGTATTTTGACAATCTGGTCGGATACAATCTTAAATCAAATTTAGACTCGCTGACTGGACTGAAGTGAAGTTCAGTTCATTGTCAGCCATATTGCCGGCGATTCCCCGTCTTAAAGAATTGCTTGAATAAAAATACTGATTGAAAGGAAGGAAACGAGTAATTTTTATGTGGGGAATTTGTTGTCGGATATAGTTTGTGGTTTGAAAGTCTCGCTCCCCAAATAAACCGGAAATCCTGTAAGACTAAACGAAACTAACTTTAAGACATTTTAGGCTTCTAAAAAGTCTCTACGTTATTTAGCATAATTATGATGTAACAGCTAAAGTTGTGTTGTGAATACGACAAAAGAGGAGAATCAAATCCGCACCTAACAATGTGTTCATTGTTAATAAAAATATGTTTGTGCACTATTATGTCTCGGGTCATTTTTAGATTATTTAGCATCTGAATGAAATGAAGGTGATAATGCCGGTGAAATGAGTCCGGGGTCCAGCACCGAAAGTTACCCAGCATTTACTCGTATTGGGTTCAGGGAAAACTCCGGAAAAAAAGTCTCAACCAGGTAAGTTGCCCCGACCGGGATTCAAACCCGGGCCACCTGGTTTCGCGGCCAAACGTGCTGACCGTTACTCCACAGGTGTGGACATTATGTCTCGGTACATTCTAATAATATAAACTTGTAAATAATTCCAAACTATTAATCGAAATGAAATTAGTTATCCCAGTCGCTAAAGCGATTATCTGAGGTTTAAGGAATGGAAAATTGTACATCTTATCTAAAGAAAAGAGTTAGACATTTTTCTCCATGCTACACGAACTACAAGAACTCTGGAAATCCACCCCCAACTTTCACGTATCGGCTGTAATCTGACGACACGGAAAGAAGAGGGATTGGGTCTTTCTTTATTCAAAAGTCAGAGCAGTTTTGAAGTTGCAAAAATTTTGCTATAGAATGTTTAGATAGGATATGTAATTCTTCCAATTCATTCATAAAATAATATTGTATTTATTTATGTGAACAGCCGTAATATAAAATTAAAACGCGGCCGCCATTTTGTTCTCGTCATTAGTAACTTTCAGAATGAATACATTGCAAAGTCTATACCAAAAACCGCTCAGAGTTCTTTAGATATTGTGGTTTAGATATCAATGCCAATCAATCCGTAATATTATTTATTCTCGCGACATTCAAATCATTCTAACCTATCTGATGATATTTCCACCCCCACTTTCTTAACTGTAAATGAGCACAAACTCTACTTGGGTATAAATTTTTCTGACATTTTGCATATCCGATTCCCTAACCGTTTCACATGTATATCATTTTACCTTTTAGGTGTGTTTCCAAATTACATGTAATACGTTTTGTCAAATCTGGCAACCTTTTCATAAGGGAAGCTAAATTTATTATTATATTTCGAAATAAATGTTACCAAAGCAACTGAAATGAAGGCAGTATCGGGACTTTAAATTACAGTCTTTTGCAAAAGACACGGTGTCTTTATTTTTGTGGAAACTTTTTAAATAATATTTAACAGACTTAAAAAAGGTCTTCATACTTCGAGTAACTCTATGTTTTTGACAATGCGTGTAACTTTGTTATAATAACAATAAATCAGTAAATAGGAATGTTGTAACGGCAGTAGTTTAGTATGGGTGATAATGTTTAAATTTGTGAGTTTCTTGACAAGTTTCTCATAGTGGTTATTGTAGAAGTGGGTCATAAGCTAGTTGATGTGTATAAAAGCGCGTATTAAGTTCAACGAACTTTAGTGGAAAAACATTACAATGGTATAAAATTACATAACCAATTACGAAAGTGTTTGTGATATTTCGAAACATCATAACAAAGAAAACACTCTTTTTATCAATTTATCTCTTGTATTTATTTAATTACAACGCATGCGTTTCCCAACCAAACGGTCTGAGGTTCAAATCCAGGCATGGACAATAGAAGACATTTATCTTCCGTCCGGGACTGGAGGTTAGTTTGTTGTCTTCTGATGTCTCGGTGGTGGTCCTGGGTCATGTCGATTCATGACCAGGGAGGCTCACGTTGATAAGGTGTCTAGTGCACGGTCACACGAACCTCCCTTCCCGCCAGCAGCGGTAAGTCGGATAAAAGGGGCGGTTAGGCAAAAAGAAGATTAATTTAATTGTTGATCAATTGCATATACTAATTTGTTTTCTTATGGTTACAAGTGCAGAGAAACCAGGTTCGAATAATCGCAGGAAAAGGGTAATTTATTTGCTTATTACATAAAATGGATGTACGACCTCCAGTAAAATATTTGTCCTCAGTTGTCTAAAGCAGCGGTCCTCGGCACAGAGCACGCTCGGGCTAGACATTGCACTATGGTGCATTCGTAGCTGCTGGCGGATATGAGTAGCTTAATATCAAAGACGGACATCTGTCGTCTCCATAGGTTTGATCTGGAGGCAATGTTTTAATTCACAGTGTTCTTTGTAATATTTAACAGAATTTACTTCATAAATATAGTGTTAGAGTTTGCATATGGTTTCACTATAACTGGAAAGAGCATGAAAAATTGTATAAAAAACCACAGCTATCTAAATTTTGATTGAGGTCAGATGTTCGTCTTTGATATTAAGCTACTCATATGCTCTCTACCTTTTCCTGCTGCACGACGGGGCACAACATGTTGCTCCTCTTACCCTTTACCATTTCAGCCAGTGCTGACGACCACTGGTCTAAAGCAAGGGCCTTGTCCCATGTTGAACATGTGATATAAGATGAAAGAGTAATGGAACGGAGAAAAATTCTCTCCGGCGCCGGGATTTGAACCCGGGTTTTCAGCTCTACGTGCTGACGCTTTTTCCACTAAGCCACACCGGATTCCACCCCGGCGTCGGAAGAATCGTCTCAGTTTTAAGTTCCAACTCTTGGGTTCCCTCTAGTGGCCGCCCTCTGCACTACGTCATAGATATCTATGAACCTAGGACCGAAGTCCACACATGTGCTGAGGTGCACTCGTAATGAGTGACTAGTTGGCCTGGATCCGACGGCATAAGCGCCGTCTATGACGTAGTGCAGAGGGCGGCCACCAGAGGGAACCCAAGAATTGGAACTTAAAACTGAGACGATTCTTCCGACGCCGGGGTGGAATCCGGTGTGGCTTAGTGGATAAAGCGTCAGCACGTAGAGCTGAAAACCCGGGTTCAAATCCCGGCGCCGGAGAGAATTTTTCTCCGTTCCATTACTCTTTCATCGTATGCTGACGCAGAATATCTGCATGAAAATATCATATGTACTGCGGTACATTAAAATAATAAGTATATATGATGTGATATAAGAACTGCACTATTTGTGAACGTCTAATATTTGGTTCAGCATTCTCACAATAGGGCACCTCTGATTGAGGTTTTGGCTGATACATGTCAAGTACTGTCAAGGAAGAACAATTGTTTGTATATATCTGAGGTCTGATTAATGTAATATGTTACTAGTCAGGAATGCATTCAAGGGAGCGGGAAAGAAACTGGCCACCCTACCCCTTTTTTTCTCCTGGCTTGGATGGAAGACCAGCGTCGGTCGCAGGGTCTAGGATAGCCTACATATGAGCCGTTCAGAGCAAAAGCGGTGTAAGTCAAAATTGGGTAATGAGGATTAAAGTAAAAATTGTGTAAAATACAGCGCAAAGTAGCAGTTAATATGGCCTTCGTGCTATCCACCGACTACTAATAGTTTAAATAAATTGAATATTAATTGCTACTTTGCGCTGTATTTTACAGAATGTTTACTTTATCCCTCATTACCCATTTCTGACTTACACCACTTTTGCTCTGAACGGCTCATATAGAGAAAGTGCTATCAATAGACTGTATTGTGAAACATGTACCACAGGCAGTTACTTCCAGGCATAGACTGCTACTTCTCATGGTAGTAATGACGTAATTTAGGTATTTTATTTCAGTTTATACTACAAATGCAGGAAAACCGCGTATATCCTGTCAATTTCCCCACAATGTCAATGCCATTCGTACACGACCTCTTTCTCTGTGCAACTGTCATGTCAATTTTTGGTAGAATTGTTCTCCATTGATGTCATAATACTTTCTCCTAGAGAAAGTTGTAGGGAAAGCTTTTGAATAAGTAAGATGCGGAAGTATCAAGCGACACTTTGAATTATACCAATTTCGAAACGTAACGAGGAGCAAATAGTCATGGAGATTCGCTTTCTAACGTCCAGGATGAAAGCAGCTTCTAAACACTTCCCTTCATGTTTTGAAACACGTACTGTTTGTGTATTTCGTTTAAACTATTCATTATGAGGTGAAGTTGCTTGGAAATAAGTTAGGGAGGATGGTCGTGACCTATTTAAAATACTAAAAACAATTTATATATAGTGTTTGAAATTCCATGCAGAAGATATCTAATACATTATATTACATATACTGAAATTGTAATAGAAATTAGCAAAGGCTTTGATTTTCTGGTCCGGAAACACAAGTTAGAATGCCGACAAGACCATGTGAAATTTGTGATGAAGGAAGGAGCTGTTTGTAACAGTTTTTGTCTGAATTATATTTTCATCATCATCATCATTATCATCATCATCACCATCACCATCACCATCATCATCGTCATCATCATCATCATCGTCATCATCATCATCATCATCATCATCATCAAGACCAAGACGTCTTTGACGGTGAACAGATTGATGTCGCTTGCTAAACGTTTGAGAGACATTCTATCCTCCATCTTCTATTTCGGTTTTGTAAAATTATCACAACATGAATGTATTCCTTATTGCAACATGCTGTATCTCCATTTTACCGTATTTTCTAAGAATAGTTATGATTGGCTGGCTGGCTTCTCGAGGGTGAAACCCATGCACACATCGACCCATTGTGCGTCCTAATTCATTCATTTCATTCATTAATTTTATTCCATAGATCTTACATGAGCAATGAAGCTTTAAGATGTGGAACAAGTCAAAATTTTACAATATTACAATTACAATTTTTACAGTTTACAATTTAGTAATTTTCTACAATTTTTACAATTTTGTGCAATTTTTACAATATTTTGGCGAGATGTAATGAGATGAGGTGAGGTCCGAGGATTCGCCAAAAGATTACCCGGCATTTACCTTTTGGTTGGGGAAAACCTCGGAAAAACCCAACCAGGCAATCAAATCAAAGAGGTTGATATCGAGGACGATTGTCAAAGTCCGACAAGTAGTCCAGGTGGCATTCGTGAATCCGATGCTGACAAATGGGCCACCTTGCCTAACCTCTGCTAGGGTATATCCCATTCTCAGGCGAGGACCCGATTAGTCCCATGTCCTTCTTCTATCAGCATCGGAAATCCGTAAAACCCCAATAGCCTATTTCACCTCAGTCTATTTTTGACTATTCCAAATTATAGGCTAGTTGGAATAAGGGGGAAATGTAAAGTGTTGGTGGAATGAAAAAGGAAGTGGATGTAGCCTACTCTCAGAAAACTTCTTTGCAAGTTTGCTTTGTCCACAACACATTGCATCACGACCTAGCAAGGGATCGAGCTCGGGCCGCTGACCAATGCTCAAGCTCTAAGTCACAGATGCGGCAATGGGTATGATTTCTAGTTCCTGTAAGATTTCGTCAGTGATTTTCTGTCATCGTGATGTGAAACGAGTCTACCTAACCTACGCAAACACTGTAAGACTCTATAAAAGACGCAAAAACACGCATGGAGAATCACATAAAAAGCGAAAATTAGCAAAGGAAGGTAATTCAACCCTGAACTCTTTAATTAGTCGTTTCTTTAAGTTAGGAAAGGGACATCTTCAAAAGTATTTATTGCAAAAAGAAAAGTCCGAACTGTAATTAATTTAGAAGAAGCGGATTGTATATTTGGATGTACAATATATATCTGAATTACAAGCAAGGGTACACAGAATAGATAAATGCATTTTTATGTGTTACATTGCAGTATGTATGGTATAAGAGATACAAGGAATATGGTAAGAGTAATGTCACGTGCTTGAAGCGTGAAAAAAGAATAAAAAAAAACTGAGTTGTAACTAAGATGATAGCTGAGACACTGATTAGTACCGAGAATTGAAGCTATAGGGCGAGACAGCTGTTAGAAAACTAGATGACGAGAGCAATCTGTCATATTTACCAGTTGCTGGGCTCAGTCACATAGCAACATTGAGCAGAGAAGCACACAAACGAAATTAGAGCTGTAAAATAAAAAAAGAAGTTAGTAACATAAAAACATGCCAAAAGAACACATAACAAATGAGAAACGAAAAGTGTAAGTTCTGGAAAGAAAACAGTTGAAGTGAGAAAGCAGCCAAAGCAGCAAGGATTTCAACATTCACGGAAGCTATAAAATGTTGAAATTAAAAAGATTACTTTAGCAAAACAGGCACGGATGGAAAAAAAGAACAAGCGGAGGAACAGAGATGTCATCCAGAATTGTGGATGGAATTAAGTTAGTCAAATAAATTGTTAGAAGTAGCAAATTTTTTAATAGGAAGTAAGCGATTTCTCCATCCTTGCCAAACACAAACATGACACGAAAAATCACACTAAGATTAACATTGAAGATGGAAAATGTGTAACTAGAATAGGATGGGCTTTGTTTAAATTGTAACTAAATTGAAAATGTTATTAATGGACCAGAGAATATGGACTAAACAGGTTTTAATAAACAGTATAAATATGAGGTTCCATATTGCTGAAACAGTAGGCCCTACCAGATAGTATACTTAACTTAATGGTATTTTGCATGCGAGGAAAGCTATAAATATTTAGGTTTCCGGCAATGCATTTCATTTGCTCTCATGTTTATTATCTGTGTGTAATATTGGTATGTTTTATTTATGAGGAATGTTAGGATTAATGGATAACTTTATCTTGCTGCATATATGAAAGCTATGAAAATTTTACATGAAGGAAACTCCTACATTAACTTGTAACGAGGAACGAAAATTATATATTGATGTTAAGCTTTTAAGCTCCAATTAAATGATATTATTCTAATAAAATATTCTAATGAAATTCAGTTTGTAAATTCTTTCCATTTTCAAACTGTCTTTAAATTTTTAATGAAGATTATGCTTCATGAACAAGTTATAAATGAAATTTTTAAAGTTAAGTTTCGCGCTATAGGCTACTTCAAAATATAAAGGGTTTCTTAAATATATAAATATTTTAAATGCAGGAAGACATATTGTAAATAAATTTTTCTACCAATATGACGTACAGTATAACTTCTTACTTTCTAACCCCCGAAAGACAAAATAATCCTATTTAAAATAAAATTTAAACTGTTTCAATGGACATTTTGTCCAACATTGTAGTACAAAACAAACTAACTTTCCAGAATTTTGTCCTGAAATTTGACAACAGAAGAAGTGACTACCCTTAAAATTAAACATTTAAGCAAGAGAATAAATTACAAAATTATTTATAATTTTTAAAATACATATTTGAAAGAAGAATATAGTTTAGTTATGAGTTAAATTTAAGTTTAAAAAATGGTTCTCAAAAACTTTGGCTCTAGCTTCTGACTGACGCAAGAGAAGTTCGAGTGAAACAAGCAATAATTGTATTTCATAATATGATTTCTTGAGTGTTTCGAACATTAAGGGAGAGTCGCTTTAATACATACATGCTAATGTTTTATAAAATGGAAATAATAAAATTGTAAAATGGAATTTAAATTTTATCAAATATGTTTTCGAACAATTGAGACTTCCTACATGAGATTGATGAGAAAAGGCTCATATTTAAAGTATAATTTAAATTTTAAAATAAGATTTATTCGAAAATTACAAAACATAGAACAAACTCGTTTTAAAATATGTACACAAGTCCTGCCATCTATCCGCAGTATGAGGAACCAGAATTACGCAAGTGAAGTGGGTAGGCATTAGTCACATACACACATATTGGATTTTGATTTAGAGAAGACATATTCAGAGTTACTCTAAATTATTGTCATTTACCAAGTTAAGTATTTATAGTAAATTAGAAGTGTTACAATCATGTTTTGTTAAACGTGTCAAAATATAGGATAGTTTGGGTTTATAAAACATGTGTTAAAATTTGGTCGAGAAAGAAAATACTACATTCAACACAATTTCCGAACTATGATGTTTAATTGGGTATTGAAATGTTTTAGGCACTTCATTACACCAAGTGGTTTATTTTCACGAAAAAAATTAGTGTCGTAGGCTACGTATTAAGAATATTCCCCGTGTTATTTTTTCTCCCAGCATTCAATCCAAAATTTGTGTAGTCTGTAGCGCATGCAATGTTCCGTATTTGCATTTATTAATTATGTCTATAATCAGTTCCTGTAAAACGTATTTATTTCACATCGCCGTTTTCACGGGAAAAATACTTTTGAAATTATATCACTGTTTCGGAAATATGTTCACGGACAAACGCGATATATGACTTTACTTCCCAATAACTTATAGTGATCTTATATCTATCTTTCCAACTTCACTTTCAGGAAATATAATTTTAATTTCGGAAAAGCTAACCTCAATTTAGAAAATGATTAATACATATTAAAAATTTAACTCAATTTCAGAAAAGCTAACCTCAATTTCGGAAAATTTAAATTCAATCTCGGAAAGGATATCAAACTTAGAAAAGCATGACGTCAATTTAGAATTTGAAGGTTTTCCTGATTTTTTTCATAATAATATAGGCTAATTTTAATTTCGGAAAAGCTAACCTCAGTTTAGAAAAATGGTTAATGCATATTAAAAATGTATCTCAATTTCAGAAAAGCTAACCTCAATTTCAGAAAATGTAAATTCAATCTCGGAAATGATATCAAAGAAATGAATGACGTCAATTTAGGATTTTCAGCTATAGGCTAAAGTAAACGCTGTATATAATTTTATTACTGTATATATGTGTTAAAAGAAAGTTCATTCTCCATATTTTCTCAAGAGGACAGAAATATTGATAGCTACACATCCATTCAACGTTCATTGACAATATTCATTACATGACAACATGAATTGTTGCGATCATCATAATTTATATTAATTTAGTGCGACTACATCTAATTTAATACATCGTTCAAAGTAAAAATAAAATAAAAATAATCTAAACAATATTAAAGCTGTCCGAAATTGAATTTCCTACTTCACATCTTCTGAACTTCATATTACTATTTCCGAAACTGAAATCACTTTCCCCGAAATTGTATACATTTTTTTCCGAATATAATTTAACATTTTTTTCGAAATTGAGATTTAAAAGATATAGACAGATGAGAGGGAGGTGGGATATGATGGGATATGATGATAATAATAATAATAATAATAATGATTTATTTTAGCTGGCAGAGTTAAGGCCGTAAGGCCTTCTCTTCCACACAACCAGCAAAAAGTGTATATACATATGCATGAACTTACAAAGAATTCAACAATTTGATTTAGATGAGAGTTACATGTATACAAGAGTTATTTACGAATTAAACAACAAAATACTATGAACTATTAATTAAACACTGAAATAAACTGGGTAGCAGAATTAAACTAAAATACATAGAATGTTAATATATTTCAAATTATATTAGATAATAGAAAGAGATTATTATGAGACAATTTTGAAAATGCAGCACAATCAGGATGATGTCTAAAGAAAAAAAGCAACAGTGTAGTCAGTAATATTTTAAATCAGTATGATTGGAGTGAAATGCTAATAAGGTTATCTTTTAAGCTGTTCTTAAAGGTGTTTGTTGTCTTGCAGCCCCTAATACTTTGTGACAAGGAATTCCATTGACGCGAGGTGGATATTGTAAAAGATGAGGAATAACAAGATGTTCTATGAAGAGGTATATTTAGCGTGCCACAGATAAGTGATCTGGTATTTACGTCGTGGTTAGAGTATAGATAAGAGAAACGAGACGAAAGGTAATTTGGTGTTGAGGTGTGCAGAATTCGAAAGAGTAAAGACAAAGAGTGTAAAGTTCTGCGTTCTTTAAGTCGGAGCCACGAGAGAATGATAGAGAATGGATTAATTTTGCTCAGGATAGGGACCAATGGCGGGCTTATGTGAGGGCGGCAATGAACCTGCGGGTTCCTTAAAAGCCAGTAAGTAAGTAAGACAGATGAGAATAATCACATTTGATGAAGTAATTTAAAATTCGGAATGAAACTGTGATAAACACTCAAAAAATATAACATAGAAATAAAAACAGGGTCGTTCTTCAATTTCTATTTTGAAATTTGCAAGTGGGAACCTGGTATAAAATTTAGTTTTGAAATCATTCACAAATATAACTTAACAAAATACGGTGCAATTCGTTCGTTTCCACAACAACAGAGAAACAATGACGCAACGCTTACCTGTATGGTCTGCCGTACGTCTGCGGTAGGGCCAGCATGGTCGCGAGCACCACGACGAACACGATGACGATGATTCTGGAGTTCATGTTGTAATCCACACACTCACACACGGTCCGCAGCTACCTGTGGCACAGCAAGTAGTCGTATGACTGAGAGCGGCCTGTCCACCAGTTTATAAGTCACAACGCCCCCGCCCACCGCTGACGTCACGACCAATCCGCCGCACTCCTAACCATACACCTATGCGGCGAATGTCACAATTCGCATATGATTACAACGTGGTCAGCTGACGGGCCACATCTGGGAGGTTTTCTCCGAACAATTTGATATCCTCTACCATTTCCGTACATTATCAAGACTCTACAGCTTAAACATGATGATTTGTAATCAGGAAAACGTGGGATTTCGTCTTCGCGATTTTAAAAATGATGTATCTGGATACTTCGATTTGCTTGTCGTTTTCACCCAGTCATTCTTCCATGCGTTCAACTATGTTTGTTTTCTAATAAACCGTATAATCTAAAAGGTCCGTTTAGTTGAAGACACTATTCGTTAAAGAGCAACGGTTCGATGACATTGAACAGTAGCTACAAACGGGCAGATTGTTTGCACTAAAGATATTACGGAGAAAAAAACTTCTGCACGGCGTTCAACCCTACAACGTTAACCATACATACATACATACATACATACATACATACATACATACATACATACATACATACATACAGGTGGCCCGGGTTCGATTCCCGGTCGGGGCAAGTTATCTGGTTGAGGTTTTTTCCGGGGTTTTTCCTCAACCCAATAAGAGCAAATGCTGAGTAACTTCCGGTGCTGGACCCCGGACTCATTTCACCGGCATTATCACCTTCATCTCATTCAGACGCTAAATAACCTGAGATGTTGATAAAGCGTCGTAAAATAACCTACTAAAATAAAAAATACATACATACATACATACATACATACATACATACATACATACATACATACATACATACATACATACATACAGGTGGCCCGGGTTCGATTCCCGGTCGGGGCAAGTTATCTGGTTGAGGTTTTTTCCGGGGTTTTTCCTCAACCCAATAAGAGCAAATGCTGGGTAACTTTCGGTGCTGGACCCCGGACTCATTTCACCGGCATTATCACCTTCATCTCATTCAGACGCTAAATAACCTGAGATGTTGATAAAGCGTCGTAAAATAACGTACTAAAATAAAGCAATACATACATACATACATACATACATACATACATACATACATACATACATACAGGTGGCCCGGGTTCGATTCCCGGTCGGGGCAAGTTATCTGGTTGAGGTTTTTTCCGGGGTTTTTCCTCAACCCAATAAGAGCAAATGCTGGGTAACTTTCGGTGCTGGACCCTGGACTCATTTCACCGGCATTATCACCTTCATCTCATTCAAACGCTAAATAACCTGAGATGTTGATAAAGCGTCGTAAAATAACCTACTAAAATAAAAAAATACATACAGGTGGCCTGGGTTCGATTCCCGGTCGGGGCAAGTTATCTGGTTGAGGTTTTTTCCGGGGTTTTTCCTCAACCCAATAAGAGCAAATGCTGGGTAACTTTCGGGCTGGACCCCGGACTCATTTCACCGGCATTATCACCTTCATCTCATTCAGACGCTAAATAACCTGAGATGTTGATAAAGCGTCGTAAAATAACCTACTAAAATAAAAATACATACATACATACAGGTGGCCCGGGTTCGATTCCCGGTCGGGGCAAGTTATCTGGTTGAGGTTTTTTCCGGGGTTTTTCCTCAACCCAATAAGAGCAAATACTGGGTAACTTTCGGTGCTGGACCCCGGACTCATTTCACCGGCAGTATCACCTTCATCTCATTCAGACGCTAAATAACCTGAGATGTTGATAAAGCGTCGTAAAATAACCTACTAAAATAAAAATACATACATACATACATACATACATACATACATACATACATACATACATACATACATACATACAGGTGGCCCGGGTTCGATTCCCGGTCGGGGCAAGTTATCTGGTTGAGGTTTTTTCCGGGGTTTTTCCTCAACCCAATAAGAGCAAATGCTGGGTAACTTTCGGTGCTGGACCCTGGACTCATTTCACCGGCATTATCACCTTCATCTCATTCAGACGCTAAATAACCTGAGCTGTTGATAAAGCGTCGTAAAATAACCTACTAAAATAAAAAAATACATACAGGTGGCTTGGGTTCGATTCCCGGCCGGGGCAAGTTATCTAGTTGAGGTTTTTTCCGGGTTTTTTCCTCAACCCAATAAGAGCAAATGCTGGGTAACTTTCGGTGCTGGACCCCGGACTCATTTCACCGGCAGTATCGCCTTCATCTCATTCAGACGCTAAATAACCTGAGATGTTGATAAAGCGTCGTAAAATAACCTACTAAAATAAAAAAATACATACATACATACATACATACATACATACATACATACGGCCCGGGTTCGATTCCCGGCCGGGGAAAGATATCTGGTTGAGGTTTTTTCCGGGGTTTTTCCTCAACCCAATGAGAGCAAATGCTGGGTAACTTTCGGTGCTGGACCCCGGACTCATTTCACCGGCAGTATCACCTTCATCTCATTCAGACGCTAAATAACCTGAGATGTTGATAAAGCGTCGTAAAATAACCTACTAAAATAAAAATACATAACTTACATACATACATACATACATACATACATACATACATACATACATACATACATACATACATACATACATACCACAGAAAGGAATATTGCATTCGTTTAGTTTGTGAGTTACATAGTTTTTAGTAGATAGAGGTACCATTACTGTTCATAATGCTAATAAATTAATACGTGCCATAAAACATCTGAAAACGTTTAATTTAATTTAAAATCTTTTTTTAGGTATTTCGAATTATGTGTAATACAAAGCAATATATTTCATCGGGGTACGAATTAACTGGGGGGGATGGGGGATTTCCCCCTGTTGGAAAGTTACCCCCTCTCATAAATTCATATTAACATCCCTGCCAGGGATAACTTCTATCCCTCCTCACAAAATATAATTATTGTTTTAATACGAGTATATGTACTTTATAAAGCACAAAGTAAGCAAAGAAAATAATATTGATGTATTATCTTCCCTGGAAAGTTGACAACAATCAATCACTTAGAAATTACGCATCTTATCTTAAGCCTGATCATGGATATAATTATTATTATGATCAAGATGCAAGACAAGCAACTCAATGTGACAAATCGTTGAGCCGTATCGAGTGAGGATGATAATAATTTTATGTATGGTATTCTCTATCTAAGATTCTATCCCCCTCATCAGAAATCTTAATTCGCATCCTGTATTTCATCCATAAATGTATGCCATTGTTGTTGTAAATCTAAAGGAAATTTCTGAAATTATATTTCATGAAATGAGAATTAGAACTTTTTCCTAGAATATTTTAGCTTATTGTTGACTATGTGATAATTTTATAATTGAAGTGTTTGATTGATGAAATGCATAAGAGGATTGGAATTTTTTGCAGAGATTACCACTTAATAATACGCGTCCTGTAATGAACGTAGCAGTTTTTTTTTTCAGAACAATATGTCGCTATGACTATGTTATTACGATTAGACACAACATTACTATTTTGCAATAACACGGGAAATAATTTTTAATTTTAATTAACCACCATTTTTATTTTTTATGCTTCTGATACATCTGTAAAGTAAATAATTATACAATAGTGTACTGTTTGGATGATATGAACTACTGAAGGAGGGTGGAACAAGCACATGTGCATTTAACCACAGATACGACCCATTGTGCTACTTTCAAATCTGATTTGGAAGAGAAATAAGTAGCAAATGTTGCCTGGCGTTCTCTAAAGTTGCAGCAGTCTTTTATATATCGTAAATCTAGGACTCTAAACACTGAGCTTTACTTCCTCTCCGAAGGAAGCCGCTCTAAAGGGTTTTATTACCCTTCACATCATGGAATGGGAGAAGTAAAATCATTACAACACTTGAATGGCGTGTGGTAACTGAAATAACATGTTTTGAGATTTTTCTTAACTCGTTTTAACTCTTAATAATATAATCTTCCTGTGATAATTCTGAAATTAACTAAACTTATTTTAACTCACAAGTTTAATTGCGTAGAAAGAATTTATTTATGAGAAATATAGAACAATTCTGTGGTGTTTAGGTAAAGGGAGATAAGTCATAAAAATGAGTTCGGAGATAAATGAAAATTAAACTTGGAACCCTTATTACAAATAATTTCCTACACAAATAAAACACATCAACTGCTTGTATTCTTTGATTTTTACACGTCCACTTGTATAATTTAACTTGTATGTTCATCTGGGGAACAAAATTCCACATGGACAAAAAATGACTTATACCCCTTTACCCGAACACCACAGAATTATTCTGAATGGTAATTACCTAAAGATGTAAAGCGTAAAAAAGTAACAACACATTTTTAGTTAATAAAGTTAAGAAATATTTAACGAATTACAGCGAACCAATAAAAAGGTTTATACAAAATTACCGAAATATGATGTAATAAATAGCCAAATTTCAATATTTCAGCATTAAATTAGCTCTGTTGTTTCTAGTCATATTTTATTGCGCAAAGTTCAGCTACAGAGAAAATTTTATAGAAGTAATTAATATTAATTGATAGATCATATGAAGAACACCTCGTAGTAGCCTAGTTAAATGTTACGTTTTAGCATCTGCTTTGTGCCATCACGCTCGCATGTAAAGCCCTCAGCTTCCAAACCCCGAGCGTCTTCTGTTTCGTAGGCGCTCATTATATTCATGAACTGTACGGTACGATAAATTCAATTGCGAATCATTATCACATTCTTCTGAATGTACCCAGTTGTAATTTACGTCACTAAATGAATTACAACTTTGAGATGTCAAATGATTGAATCTGCTAGGACCTCCTACTCCGTTTTTATCAAATTTAACAGCAAGAATTACTGGACTGTAGTTAATAGCATAGAGATGTAGGCACTAAAATGTAGCATGTAGTTGATTCTTCAACGTATGTTACATGGCCATGCATATAACGGAATATTGATGTAAATGTTGAACTCAGATACATATTATTAATTTCATTGTTGTCAATGAAATACGGTACAGTTATTTGATTGGTTGCTATGACAGTCTGATGTTTGTTTCCTTTCGAGTCTTTGAGTAAACGCAATATTCAAGATAATGTGTTTGAAATATTAATGCAGTTTATTTTGCGCCCAAATGGACATGATATAAATTGAAAATGTGAAATATATTGGTACAGATGCATTACAGGGACCACTCTCCTTATTGGTTGAATGGTATGAATGCTGCTATCGATATGTATTGTTGTTATAATCGAAATAAAATATGTTGTCACTTCTAAATTAACAGTCAGTTTTATATTGTTGACTTGTAGCCTACTTCAAAATGGAAATGACGGCAGTAATAGAAAAATATATTTTCCCTGGATCAAAAGTATAACACAAAGTGACTAAAATCACATCAGTAGTAACAGACTGTTTAAATTTTTTATTTAATTTTTTAATTTGGTAGCATTTAATTCTTATCGAATATCGAATGCTAAAAACGCTAATCGAACCATTACTTCCACTGACCGTTTTTGCGTATAATGTCTGATGGGTGGCCCCTATAATGCATCTGTTCCAATATATTAATATGATTAATACCTTCAAGAAAATTTTAATGTCCAAATGCATAAATCGACTAACAGCGTGAGATATGTACTTGTGCAAGCTTAAAAGAATTGAAAACAGCAAGCTTTGTTTATTCATTTTTATCCACTGGTAATAATATATTGTGATATGGGATACGTCAAGGTATGATGGCTAAGAATTGAGCCGTTCAGAGCAAAAGTGGTGTAAGTCAAAATTGGGTAATAAGGTTTAAATTAAAAATTCTGTAAAATACAGCGCAAACAATTAATATGTCCTTCTTGCTATCCATCGACTACTAATAATTTAAATAAATTGAATTTTAATTGCTTCTTTGCGCTCTATTTTACAGAATGTTTACTTTAACCCTCATTACCCATTTTTGACTTACACCACTTCTGCTCTGAACGGCTCAATTGGTATCTCGTATCTGTGAATTTGCAGGTGAATCAGAAAAATGTTTTAAAATTATTTTTTCTCAAAATAGACACATTTTTTTATAGCCTACGTTTCTGGTATGCAAGATCTTCTACTAGAGGAAAATATATTAGTTAGCTGTCCAAGTTTGAGAACATAATAATAATAATAATAATAATAATAGTAATAATAATAATAATAATAATAATAATAATCATAATAATAATAATAATGTAGTTAAATGATTGTTTTTGTGGATACGAAGTATGACTTCTTTGCCATCAATATACGACAGTTTACAATTATGTGAAAATAATAATAATAATAATAATAATAATAATAATAATAATAATGGCTTTATTTAACCTGGCAGAGTTAAGGCCGTAAGGCCTTCTCTTACACTCAACCAGGATTAAAACTTGCTTGCATAGTTGAACATAAAACTTGATCGGAATTAAGTAATTACATACTGATACATAATGAGATCAAAAGAGGTAGTTACATAAAAATTACCTCATAAAATAAAAATAAACATAGTGAAATACATATTAATTTGTTAGAATCAAATACGAATCATATAAAAACAGAAGCCGATAATTCAATAAAAAAAGAAAAATGTATACTGTATGTACAATGAATATAAAATGCATGTATTATATGAAATTGTTCCTGCATTAGGACACTGGGAGCTTTCTTGATATGTTTCTGTTCGGTATTATTGCGTCAGTTTTGATTGGAGAGTTTCGTGGTTTTCCTCAGGCTTTCAAATATGGTAGAAAATGCAATAAAACCACAACCGCTTCCGGCCATATTCCTTATATTGAGCCCAATTGAAACATCAGGCATCCTTCCTTCCAACTCGCAGCTGTTTACAGCTGTCAGTACGTAATATTACACATTCTTTGTGCGCAAGCTAAGGATTTAGTATCTCATATTTTACGAGTTAAAATTTAGTCAAATTATTTCAAAAATTGATCCAAATACTGTTTATGAATCACAAATTGCACGCATTGTGTTGCGCATTTCATCAGCACAATAGTAACCGGAATAGAGTTCTAAGAATAATCTCTCGATGACTAAGCACAATCGGTTGGAGGCGTATTGTGAGCATTCTTTACCAGTGGTCCATGACAAGCGGTGAATCCGCTGTCTTTTCGGCAGTTTAGAATTATGTTCCAAGAACACCCAGCCTTACCTGAAATATCGGGATTTGATCTCCGACAGTATGGCTATGTACGGCAGACTTTCTCAACAGTAATATCACAAGTATTCATATTTTTTCGATAATTTACTTGAGCTGAACGACTGTTTCTTGTCATTGCAATTATTTCGAAACCGCAGGTCGAGCAATATTTATCTCATGACAAGAAACACGAGTTTGAAAACGAAATAAAATTACCGGTGAAAACAATTCTACACGTGTGAAATTCGGGTAGATAATAATTGGATTTAACTGCACGAGTGCATTCAGATATTTTTCCTGTGAAAGCAGATATTATAATTAGGATACATAGCAGCCTCTTGCAAATATGAAATTGATGGGTAAACATTTGAGGTTGTAATGTCATAACATTATTGTGAAATAGATTTATATTTAAAAATATTAATTTTATTTTGACCTCATTTTCGGTAAAACTTAGTGCACGGATTGCTAGCTTCACCTCTACCATCACCACTTACTTTTCTCTTTCTCCTATCTCAAGCGGCAAACAGCTTTCCTTCTACCACCAGCACCCATTCTCGTATGATCTCGACTATTATTTGTGACTAGCCGTACCCGTGCGCTCCGCTGCACCCGTTAGAAATAAATATAAAGTAATTGCATAATTAAAATAGGACGTTTGATCCAGGGAACATTCGTGTTTGATAGAAGGATAAATCGTTTAATATGTTACTTAATTTAAATTGTATTTAAAATATTAAAATGCGATCATTTTGATCCAGAGACCACTCGTTTGGTGCAATGAAATTCCTTTAACATGTTTCTTAATTGTTATTACCAATTATTTTTGGAAAAGCGAAAATTAACAGAAAAATTTTGGCTACAGATTTATTATTATGTTTATATTATATTATATTATATTATATTATGTAAAAAGTGTGTTGATAACGGATGTACTCGAATTAGAAAGTTTTTAATTTGTTGTGGGAGCTCTTGAATCTCAGGAGGAACAACTTTTACAACAGCGCAATATAATCTGCTTGGCTCATTACCCAATTTTTTTGCATTGCATTTATTGCATATATATTTTATGTATTTTAACACGATTCAATTGAGCATAGTTAAAATTTGAATTATAAAATAATGGATTGCTAAGCTAACGTACTATTACTACATACTAAATCAATACACTCTTGTTGTTCGTTAATTCTCTGAGATAAAAATGAATATGTTCATAAACATTATTTTAAGAAATACAGGAAATGAATATACAGAATAACCTATCAAGTTTTCTGTGCATAAGAAGCTATTTTAATCTTACCTGTCCTCAATTCACTCACAAGTTACTGTAATAACATTATAGCATTATGTCCATCCAGAGAAACTACACTTTCCAATGATGAAATAATAATTAATTATACAAATCGGTTAATTTAGCTTCCGATATTACTTCATAAAACACAGAAACATTGTCTGTAGGCTATCTTTCATAGCTTTCGATTGTTGTGTCCAAGGCCCCTTGTAGACGAAGTCATTTGTTTTTTATTTCAATACACCGCCTTAGATGGCAGTTATTTTAATTTTAAAACTCATTTATCTCATTAAATATCAGTCCTATCAAAATTTTTCAGACAATAAAACTTATCAGAAAATCATTTTTAAAGGAACTTTTATTATGTAACATTAAAAAAAAGTCAATAATAAGCGAGATATTTCGATTTATTTAATTCAGTCCCCCTTATAACACCCTTTTAAATAATGTATTTTGAATGCCATAATGCCTAAAATCTAAGTTACAACGAACTTAATTTATATTCCAATTTTCATCGAAATCCGTTCAGCCATTATCGCGTGAAAAGGTAACACACATACAGACAGACAGACAGACAGACAGATAGACAGACAGACAGAAATAGAAAAAAAATGTCAAAAAAGCGATTTTCGGTTTCAGGGTGGTTAATTATATATGTTAGGACCAATTATTTTTGGAAAATCGAAAATTACCAGAAAAATTTCGGCTACAGATTTATTATTAGTATGGATATCCCGAGTAAATTGACTCCTGCAACAATTTGTACACTGAAGCTTTTACCAAATACTGGCATTTGTTTTACCCTCATTTATTTCTTTTAGTGTTCGTTGGTGTTAAATCCTCTGTAGCTTAATTTATTCTTTCTATAGGCTGTTTTCACATCTAAATCTTGTCATGTTTGCTTAACGTATCGTGCTAACCACTGATAACTTCGAGAGTAATAGTCGATTCGAAAGCAGAGATGAGAGGAATAGAAAGCTCTTTGGAATGGGACAAATGAAATACTATCTCGTATTTTATACAGGGTGGGAGGGATATACGTGCATATATTTTTAGAGGTAATCGGGGATAGTAGCTATACTGAATCACATTATGTAACAAATTTCTCAATCTTCGAAGTTATTTTTTTAGACATGAAAAAATAGCATGTTTTTAGGTTAGCTAATATTTTCAGGCGATTTGTTTTCTTTTCGAACACCTCACTAGTTACACAGAGGTCTAACATTTACATCAATATCGTCTACACCTGTGGAGTAACGGTTAGCGCGTCTAGCCGCGAAACCAGGTGGCCCGGGTTCGATTCCCGGTTGGGACAAGTTACCTGGTTGAGGTTTTTTCTAGGGCTTTCCCTCAATCCAATATGAGCAAATACTAGGTAATTTTCGGTGTTGGGCCCCGGACTCATTTCACCGTCATTATCATCTTCATTTCATTCAGATGCTAAATAACCTAAGCTGTTGAAAAAGCGTCGTAAAATAACCTACTACTACTACTACTACTACTACTACATCAATATATTATCCAGGCTTAGGCCTACCATGTCTTTGTGGTGTAACAGGTTATCAAATAATTTATCGTGTGTCCAAACACAATCACCTTTCTACATTAGCACATGGAATTACATTCATGTTTTATTTTGTACTGTAATACGTACAAATTTCACCCTTAAATGAGCCGTTCAGAGCAAAAGTGGTGTAAGTCAAAATTGGGTAATGAGGTTTAAAGTAAAAATTCTGTAAAATACAGCGCAAAGTAGCAATTAATATGGTCTTCTTGCTGTTCACTGACTACTAATAGTTTAAATAAATTGAATATTAATTACTACTTTGCGCTGTATTTTACAGAATCTTTACTTTAACCCTCATTATTCATTTTTGACTTACACCACTCTTGCTCTGAACGGCTCAAATGTTTATGCTGGAGTATAATGATATCGAAAGACGTGCGTATAGTCTAACCTGACAGGCGTTTATAAACCTCATACCGTAAAATACGTGACATATTTATGGAAAAACTATAAGGGCAAGAGAAAAAGTAAATAGGGCGTTATTTCACTTGCGTTTTTCTTAAACAATTATAAAAATATTTGCACGCATACCCTTCTCACCCTGCATATATATTTTATTGATCTTTCATCGCTATAGCGCTATACAGATCGATCAGAAAATAAATAATAATAAGTAAATAATAAGAAGAAGAAAGTCAGCCAATTTATAGGTCCCTCTGTGACAGAAAAAAGGATGTATTAGTTTTTAGCACCATTGCTTTGACTATCAATGTAGTATCTACGATTTCAATTGATCAGTTAAGTATCAATAAGCTTGTTTGGCTTTGAAACGTTCGTGTGAAATTAACTGAGTAATTTTATTTTTGCAACCGGTCTTATTTACGCCATTCAGTTGTAAATTAATGTAACTGGTTCTTTAAATGCCATTTGAATATCGGACGAAAAATAAAATAAACAACTATCTATCATCTTTCTCAACGGGCGAATTTTTTATTTAATTTTTGTTGTGTTATCATGACGTTATGTCGGAATTGGTCTGCCTTAGTTGGTAGAGCAAATGGTTGGTTACTGAATATAAAAGCGTGGTTTGGTTCCGAGAGAATATAAAGAATTTTTCTTTGCTCCATAATTTCCATAATGAAGCCATTCGACGTCGTATTGAATACTGGCCGGGAATTGTTTTTCTTTGTATGTGTATTTCCTCACTTCTTGGTTTAATTAATACATTCATTTAATGAAGGTCGAGCGCATGCTGACGGCACGTCATGAGGATTTCACTACGTGCCGGTCTAGTGCTGGTCAGAAAACGACCAAAGTTTATGGATTAAGACCAACTAAGCGCATGAAATACCCTCTATACTTACTTATAAATGGCTTTTAAGGAACTCAAAGGTTCATTGCCGCCCTCACATAAGCCCGCCATCGGTCCCTATCCTGTGCAAGATTAATCCAGTTTCTATCATCATATCCCACCTCCCTCAAATCCATTTTAATATTATCCTCCCATCTACGTCTCGGCCTCCCCATAGGTCTTTTTCCCTCCAGCTTCCTAACTAAGACTCTATATGCATGTAGGCTTTCACCGCCGGTGTTTAGTTGAAATGGAGCTTCCAGGCTTAGATGCCGTGGTCTACTGGTGTAGATCCAGTAGACCACGGCATCTTAGCCCGGAAGCTCCATTTCAACTCTATATTCATTTCTGGATTCGTCCATACGTGCTACATGCCCTGTCCATCTCAAACGTCTGGATTTAATGTTTCTAATTATGTCAGGTGAAGAATACAATGCGTGCAGTTCTGTGTGTGAAATACCCTCTATATGTAGAATTAATTTATTACCCAGCCACAGTCTCCATTTACTAACCTATTGATCTATTTTCTTTATGTCCACACCTGTGGAGTAACGGTCAGCGCGTCTGGCCGCGAAACCAGGTGGCCCGGGTTCGAATCCCGGTCGGGGCAAGTTATCTGGTTGAGGTTTTTTCCGGGGTTTTCCCTCAACCCAATACGAGCAAATGCTGGGTAACTTTCGGTGCTGGACCCCGGACTCATTTCACCGGCGTTATCACCTTCATTTCATTCAGACGCTAAATAACCTAGACGTTGATACAGCGTCGTAAAATAACCCAATAAAATAAAACAAAATTTTCTTTATTCTTTCCTTCATTATTCATGTATTCATCCATTAATCCACCACTCAACCTCCTATCCATCCATATTTACATTAATTCATCCATCATCCATTAACTCATTCACCCATTGATTCATTAATAAATCCATCCATCCATCCATCCATCCATCCATCCACTTTGAGAGAAAAATGGTCAAATTTTATCGGTACAATCGCATGAACAACCTCTGTCACTGTAGCAATGAACTATATGATGCTGGTGTAATTAAAATAAAATAGCTGCGAAGTTACATCATGTTGCGTGAATGGAGGGAGGAAGTGGACCGGAATTGCATAACCACGGGTCTGCAAATCCTGCATTCTCATGCCCGGCTGCGCAAGCTGATCACATTTTATAAACAGATTGAGAGTTGACTATTCAACTTCCGAGAACGTCTCGTGGAATAAGGAGCGCGGTTGATCTGCAGACGCATGATTCACTTTCCAGAAAATAAAGATCAACGGCTGCTCACGCACTCTAGTCTGGAAGACAAACATTGACACTAGATGAATCACGAGTGCTCCGTAGCGCAGTGGGTAGCATCTGGCGTGAAGGGAATAATGACAGAGCATGTTGCGTCTTGCAAGTCTTTATTGTCACTGTGACCGGGAAAGGTGGTGTAGTACGCCTTGTATCCGGGAGATCCGGGGTTCGATCACGTTTTTCGTGATTTCCCTAGTCCCTGCAGGCGAATGTTGGGATAGTCAGTGTTGCCACTTAAAAAAAAAAAATTTAAACAATTTATTAGCGCTGTACAGATCATTTCTAAAAAATATAAATATAATATATGACACTGAAATTTGGGGCTAAGCGGGATGAAGTTACAGGAGAATGGAGAGAAAGTTACACAACGCAGAACTGCACGCATTGTATTCTTCACCTGACATAATTAGGAACATTAAATCCAGACGTTTGAGATGGTCAGGGCATGTAGCACGTATGGGCGAATCCAGAAATGCATATAGAATGTTAGTTGGGAGACCGGAGGGAAAAAGACCTTTGAGGAGGCCGAGACGTAGATGGGAGGATAATATTAAAATGGATTTGAGGGAAGTGGGATATGATGATAGAGACTGGATTAATCTTGCACAGGATAGGGACCGATGGCGGGCTTATGTGAGGGCGGCAATGAACCTTCGGGTTCCTTAAAAGCCATTTGTAAGTAAGTAAGTATATGACACTGAATTGAGGGCAGCCTAGATTGGGCTCCTCAATGAACAAAAATAATTGTTAATAAATAATTATTTACATAGGTTGGTGTGATGATAAATTTTGATTATAATATGAGGGCCATTGGAAGTAGGCTCTTGATTCTGGTGGGAAATGTGGACTTCCTTCCGAGAGAGTAGTGGATGGCGCCTGGAACATTTTCTAGGTTGTTATAGAACTTCTTAGCTTGTGAATGAATAAACTGTTTGATTGTGTCAATACCAGTTTCTCTGTGTAGTAGGCTGTTACGGACAAACCAAGGAGAATTGAGTGAAATTCGTAGGACTTTATTTTGAAATGACTGGATGTGTTTAATTTCACTTATTGCAGCTCCTCCCCAGACAGGACAGGCATAAAGCAGTACAGGTCGTAATAGAGATGTGTAAAGTAGCATGCAATTTGGAGCTTTAGAGATGATTTCTTGTTGAGAAGCGCATATAATTTAGCGAGTCTTGAGTTGGCCAATTTAAGTTTGTTGTTGGTGCGATTTTTCCATGACAGACGGCGATCTAAGTGCACTCCAAGATAAAAAAAAAATATTAAAAGAGATTTTTAAATTTCAAATGGTTATTATTTTTCATAAATATACTTCTTCATAATATAACTATTCTCTTCCACTACTTCTCGCCATGGCTGCCTCTCTTTATTAAATTTGATCTTTTCATCTTGTTCCGGTTTTCGTATTGTAATTGTTTATTTCGTAACTAGATTGTGACTCATGATCATGACCTACCTATCTCATAGCTGTGCCGTCAAGCGTCATAGAGTACAGTATAGTACTCCAGGATCGTATCTGGGAAGTCCAGGCTTTGTAGTCGGATATGCTAGAACTTTTTTTCGTTCATCAAATAAGTTTCATTAACTTTTTGTTTAATAGGTATGTTGCAAAATCTGCGGTTAAAGTACCAGAATTAGAGTTTGCCTCTATGAGAAATGATGACTGGGTTATGAAAAATAATTTATAATGCGTTTTTAATCACAATAATAAACCAAGAGTCAAGTTGGATATCTGCGGACTAGAAGAGCATAATTTCGATCCCGGAAGGAGAAACGGAATTTTTTCGCCAAAGATTTCGTAACCGTTTTGAGATCCAATCAGATTCTTTTCAAATCATTGTTAGAGTATTTTTCCATGGGAAGAACGGTAGAAGAGTTATGTTAGTCACTCACTTTACTTCTTTTGCCGAGATAAGAAATATTGTTGTTTATTTGTTACAAGCTGAAAGTGATTAAGTAAATTTCTATTCAAGCAGTCATACTAAATTTCAGAATCATATCGAAATGAAGAGGTGGATTCCAAAGTGCCCTAAGTCTTTATTTTAAGATTTTAATTTATTTTATTCAAGTTTTAATTTATCCTTTTCAAGCCTATATTTTAACTGTGTAAGTTTGTTTAACAGAATCTACTAAGTCTTGCATTTGATCCGTTAAAAAAAAAAAAAAAACATATGCAGACACTAAGGGCGTCAAATTTATTGTGTCAGTTTTTGTCATTGTTCTCATAGCTTGTCATTTGGACTTAGGCCAGTTTGAAATCCACCTCTTTAAATATCTTCATCTTTCGTATAATATGTTTCGTTTGGAAATGTTTTGGAATTCCTAATTAAAAGTATTGCAATAAATATGGGGCTGTACTACTTTTTAAGCGAAGGTTGTCACAAATCGTGGTTTGAAATCTTTATATAAATTAATTGTATGTAAATCAAGTATTTACATGAAGTACCTAATATTACCAAAACTGAGATCAATGTTTATAAAATACAATATAAGTTGGTGTTATATGTATTAAGAATCTTTATGCAATTATAGAATTGGATAAATCAAAATCAAAATAAGTAATACTGTATTCAAAACTTAATATAGCTACGAAACATGCAACGTAAAAGTATCTCGAGAAAAGAATGAATGAAGACACATTGAGCTTAACGAGACGATGAGATATATGTACATGAAGTCACTTATTAAGATCATAAAACAAAAGTCAAATTTGTGTATGTATACTTCTAATTTTTTAAATCAAACATTTTGATTTAGTTTTGACATCCGATGCAAATCAAGTCAAATACGTAATATAGGCATTCATATAGTCACTATGACTTAGCACTCATTATAAATAATCACTTATAAGCTCTAGATCGCCTATACTGTTTGATCAGGACTAGTCTGTCTATATTAGGATGAATACTATTAGGCCTACTACATTAAGTGAAGCAGTTACGAGTTGATAGGCTGTTAGATATGTACGCGCAGTATTTGTCATCAGGTTCATTTTAGAATAAAACTGAAGCGGTAAGACCAATAACCATTCAAGTCCACTTCTGGCCATTCACTTTTTGCAAATTTGAAATTAAATTTTGGATATTTCCATAAGTGTTACGACTTTAAAAGTTGGTATACTACTTTGTCTTGATCTCGAAAACAACCAGAAATATTATGTGAAAAAAAAAAATATAGGTAAGAAATAAAAAAAAGGTTTTTTTTTTTGCATTTTTCTCGAAATTTGTGTAAATGGACTTGAATGGTTATTGATCCCACCGCTTCAATTGTTCGGATCCATAGATTGCCAGAATATTAGCTTCGAAATTATGTAAGTTAAAATACGTGTCATTAGGTAATAATTCATACAATTCCTTGCCGGTTTTACCTGACATTTGAAAAAGGGGTAATGTTCTCTATGACACGGCTATGTGTTTGAAATGCGATAAATTGATCTGACTGCATTTTCAACTGGTAGTGATTGTGGATTGGCTTTTCCATTAACAAATTATTCTTGCAAGATCCTTGAAAACTTTCTCACTATTTAAACCTGCACGACAAATTAAATTAATATTACGCATTGCTTTATCGCATGTAACAACTGTTTTATTAATATAAACCATCTTTAACAATCTTATTTTAGACTTTTACCCACAAATTTACGTTTGCCAAAATCCTTCTTATGTTTAGATCGAAGTGCCGTTTGATATTACGTTTTATATAAATCTCAATTGAATAGTTGAGGCATTGAGCTTTACCTTTAATCGTAATAACAAAATAGTCTTACTCTCATGTTTCTTGGAAATTAAAATGAAACCTACACTTTATTCGTCATATTCCACAACTTTACACACTTCTGATTAGAACCTTATCGTACCGAGCTCAACTTCTGCTTACTATACACAGAATATTTGTGGAGGGAGAAAATGAAGGGCTGGTGTACACAGTGCCTGCGCGGGAGCATATTGCCCATGTCTGGTCTAATAAATGTGGATGACACGAGGAGTGTACTCAGGCTCATTGTGCTACCTTCAAATTTTGACGTGGGTGAGTGATAGTCGGTAAATTTTTCTAGGAGTCCTCTCATTGGAGCACATCTTTCATTTACAAGTCAGGGACTCCAAGCTTTGATTCATTTCCGCATTCAGCCTGATTTTGACTCGCGAACCTTGGATCATAATACGACAAGCTTGGTTAACCAACGGACGGCCACGAATGACTGCTTAATGAATATACAGGAAATGAAAATAATTTAGGCATCGAAAAAAATTGACCAATTTTAACTAATATTTAATTTGATCAATGAAAGAAGATCATATTCGTGATAAGAACTATTTTTGTGAGGTAAAAGATGTAATTTAAAAAAAAAAAGACTAGAGCTAAGACGAATAATTTATTAAAAGTAGGGGAGAGTTGGGTAGTATAGGACATCGGGTAATATCGGACAGTGATGTTTCTTTCATATACCACCAGATAGTAGTACATTGATATTTCTTTCATCTACAACCAGATGGTAGTAGCAGTGTTCAGATGTCGCATACAGAAACGTAACATGTCACTTAAGTACTACCATCTGGTGATAGATGAAAGAAACATCACTGTCCGATATTACCCGATGTCCGATACTACCCATCTCTCCCCTAAACAGATTGTTAAAGGGAGTACCTGGAGAACAGAAATATGACAGGACCGCCATTAACTGATGATGTTTAACATGTAAATGTTTTGATGATAATAAACATATTGTATATATATGCGTATATACAGGGACATCATTTTATTTTTACTTCAATTTTTATTGTACCTGAGTTTTTGAATGTACTTCACGCCCACCCATTCAACCGTCTTCCACACAGATCCAAGACCGCATATACAGTCATAGTAGCCACAGTACGTTCCAAAAATATGTTCGCATTTTCCAGTGACGAAAGAGCTTTCAATATTGAATCATTTTCGCACAGGTACTGTCGTCCATTTGCCTACGTCGTATCCCGGTTTCCCCAACCAGCTTTTATATTCGCCAACTAGTGGCTGGGCTGTCTTAGCCCTTTTCTGAGAACATTAATTTCTGTTAGGAATTGGACGTTTACGTAATATTATACAACTGTTTAAAATAACTTAAATAAAAGGGCCTCGTTAAGTAATTAACTGTCTCGTGATTTCCCTCCTTTCTACGACCCTACGACATAACCACTTGGACGAACAGTAGGTAGCATGTCTGAGTAATTTTACCTTTTCGGGCAGAAGTGAAGATTGAATTTACAGTACGTAAGGTACTCTTTTATAGAGTAGGTACAGAATTATTTCAACATGAGGTACTAGTACGAAGAACTGGTAATTGGAATTAAGTACAATAGTCTATAGTGCGATAATATGCACATTAGAACTGAAGCCTGTATCGAAATGTGTTTAAATACCCATATTATGATTATTTTTCAATTTAACTTCATTCTCTATATTGTACGCTAATGTGCTGTAGGCAGTATAATATACACTGCA
This sequence comes from Periplaneta americana, assembly GCF_040183065.1. Lineage (NCBI taxonomy): Eukaryota > Metazoa > Arthropoda > Insecta > Blattodea > Blattidae > Periplaneta > Periplaneta americana. The sequence goes on along the minus strand of NC_091131.1, from coordinate 10,524,363 downwards.
TAATGAATACGTCCACATGGACAGCACAGTTCGTGAGTAAAAACACGCATTGTTAATACTGTACTGTATTTTGATTAAATAAAAACGTAATGAAAATGATTAAACTCAAAAGCGCAATATTTCCTAGTTTACATAAATGGATGAACTACTTTTCTTCCCTCCTATACCTAGTAAAGCGATTTGTTTGTATATTACGTCAGTATCATCGAACTCCAGTCGTGGAAGGGGATAGCAAACGGCGTTGTTCCAGAGGTATAGACAAGTTAATATTAAAAATGTTAGTAAAAATAAAATGATGTCCCTGTATATATATATATATATATATATATATATATATATATATATATATATATATATATATATAGACAGATAAGTCATTTCATGCTGACAGATGGATAAACAAAAATGTGGTAGAGACTTGGCAAATGTTTCGCTTACTTTTTATATTCGCGCACCATATTTTCCTCAAAGACGAGATTGTTATTATAGCTACTAATCTGATGTTGCATTGTTGTATGACGTAATTATAGAGTAAACATCTGAAGATGAGTTATCTCGGCGGCAATCAGAATCTCTGTGTATGTTTCGTGGCGCCTGTTGTTTAAGATAAGCTCACAAGCTCCACGTCATAGGAATGGGAGTTATCACTTATATTCAAGCTGATCAGGCGTTTACTATGTTCCCTGAGGCGTGGTTACTACCACACGCCGTTTTTGCGCATTTTTGTACAATACGAATGTATTTTTCATTATGGGGTAAAATTGTATCTGTTGGACATTAAGCTGTAAAGGCTGGTTCACAATAAACCGGGAACGAGAACCAGAATGAAAACGAGAAGCAGAGGACGTGAATATAAACATTTTTTTGATTCACAATAAACCGAGAACGTAGACGACTATGCATATCGATATGCATGTCAATAACGATATGTAAAGTCGATATTACGCAGTCTGATGTTATTTCTGTATAATTGACCAATGGCGTTCTCTCATGAGTACAAGGCAGCCAACATAAACACAGGTTAACCAACTTCGAAATTTCAACTGAAACATTTCATTAGGTACGGTACTATAAATATGCCCATGCATCTTTATTATCATAACCTATTTTAAGTCTACCATAACGTAAAATAATTAGAGAAGAAATATTTGTAATAGAACAAAAATGAACACAACAGTGGTTATTGAATTGAAGCATGAATATGTAGTGTGTAATAGAAAAAATACAGTAATAAAATATGATTCACTTACTATCGGTGTTCAAAGATGCAGCTATTGAAAGCCACGTATTCTCCTTCATTTTCTCATCTTTATACGAGGCGCATCGTAAACGTGAGAATTTTCCTCAACACTCAATTTTAGAATCTCATCAAATAAAACTTGCTCCATGATGCACAGCACAGAACAAAATAATGCATAGGTTATGTCACGGTATTCTTGCTAAAAATATACGACGACAAAATAGCTTTTAGATGGCAATAGAATGAATCTAATGGGCTGTGGTCGGAAACGTGAACGCCAAAGTTGAAACTTGGCCAACTCTCCGTTCCCGATCTCGGGCTCCGGCAAGCTTTTCGTTAATTGTGAATGCTCACATTTAAATGTACACATTTTAACAATTTTACCGTTTTCGTTTTCGTTCCGATTCTCGTTTCCAGTTTATTGTGAACCAGCCTTAAGCGAGTTCGGAATCGCCTATCTCCACAATGTTAAGTTCATGTCCCATTTTCTCAGAAACGTTCATATGTAGAAAGATGAAACTTCTACCACATATTACTGGAAGCCTGTTGATGATTTAGACATAAGTAGATTTAGTTATTATAAAAACTTTACAAATCAAAAATGTTTATTATGAAACTGAATTTTGGAAAGAAAAAAAGGAGAGAATTTATTTTTTTTAATTTTTAAACTATCCCACATAGAAACATTTCCCTGTATTAAAAGTAGGAAATACTTACGGAGAACATGTGGTAAAAATTTGAGCTTTGTATCTTAGGTAGAAGCTGAGATAATGGGTCATATGTAAAAAAAAAAATGTAATTTTTTATCAACATCAAAGTTGACAAGAAACATCAATTGACAGGCGTAACATAAATAAAAAAGATAAGAGACTTTTCAATTTTCAAAACAATAAGTGTCATATATCATTGTAATCCCTGAAATCTGTAGAATAGGGCTACAATGAGACAATAAAACAAAATTTCAAAATTTAGACATTTTTGAAGTTCCGAACCTCCTTAATTGTTTTTCCCATCGGATCGTCTAGGCAGAAATTTTCAGGAAAATATATATATATATATATATATATATATATATATATATATATCTGTGTAAGCTTTGTTGTGAACATTGTATAGGAAAATAATGAATGTTACTGAAGAAGTGAACCTAAAATATTCAGGCTTACCTAAGTACAGTAGTGGCAAAAAAAAACCGGACCGGCCCTTGTAGCTGATTTCAGAGCCTTGTTCATTCAGAGCACGATAGACTGGTAACTAAGACTTTCGTGGTTCGAATCCTGCCTGGGAAGGAAACTTTATTTTGTTCCTTATTCAAATTTATTCCCAATACTTTTCGATTGCTGGTAAAATTTATGTACTGGGAATAATAAGTTAATTAAGTAGTAAAATATCGCTGCAATCGAAAACCTTATAGTTGATACAGTGCGCGTTACTTACTTACTTACTTACTTACTGGCTTTTAAGGAACCCGGAGGTTCATTGCCGCCCTCACATAAGCCCGCCATTGGTGCCTATCCTGAGCAAGATTAATCCATTCTCTATCATCATATCCCACCTCCCTCAAATCCATTTTAATATTATCCTCCCATCTACGTCTCGGCCTTCCTAAAGGTCTTTTTCCCTCCGGCCTCCCAACTAACACTCTATATGCATTTCTGGATTCTCCCATACGTGCTACATGTCCTGCCCAACTCAAACGTCTGGATTTAACGTTCATAATTATGTCAGGTGAAGAAGACAATGCGTGCAGTTCTGTGTTGTGTAACTTTCTCCATTCTCCTGTAACTTCATCCCTCTTAGCCCCAAATATTTTCCTAAGCACCTTATTCTCAAACACCCTTAACCTATGTTCCTCTCTCAAGGTGAGAGTCCAAGTTTCACAAGCATAAAGAACAACCGGTAATATAACTGTTTTATAAATTCTAACTTTCAGATTTTTTGACAGCAGACTGGATGATAAAAGCTTCTCAACCGAATAATAACACGCATTTCCCATATTTATTCTGTGTTTAATTTCCTCCCGAGTATAATTTATATTTGTTACTGTTGCTCCAAGATATTTGAACTTCTCCACCTCTTCAAAAGATAAATTTCCAATTTTTATATTTCCATTTCGTACAATATTCTGGTCACGAGACATAATCATATACTTAGTCTTTTCGGGATTTACTTCCAAACCGATCGCTTTACTTGCTTCAAGTAAAATTTCCGTGTTTTCCCTAATCGTTTGTGTACTGGGAATAATAAGTTAATTAAGTAGTAAAATATCGCTGCAATCGAAAACCTTATAGTTGATACAGTGCGCGTTAAATAACTTATTTAAAACAATGCAGCATAAAGGAAATGTATGTTCATGGATGGCGAATACAGCGGCTTAAATCACAGGTGCGGAACTGCTTAATTGAGAAGATAGCACTCTGTATTTATCTGAAGATAGTGGAACTTGAGAGCAGAGATAACATCGATATGTTTTAGTGTCCTTGTACAGATTGACCCTCTTTTCTGCTAGATAGATCGAGATTTGATACCACATGGCTCCATGTTGGAATGTCTGGAGTTCAGTCCTTGAAGGCTGATACACTTTATTTTTTATATCTTCCTGCCTAATTATGAGATAATAGTTACAAGCAGATAAAATGACACATACATACGTAGGGGAGAGTCGGGTAGTATCGGACAGCGGGTAATATCGAACAGTGAGTTTCTTTCATCTAGCACACGATGATAGTACCTGATTGACATGGTTGCGTTTCTGTGATGTCGCATAGAGAAACGTAACCATGTCATTCAGCTACTACCATATGGTTGTAGATGAAAGAAACGCACTGTCCGAAATTACCCGATGTCCGATACTACCCGACTCTCCCCTAATATTTCTTTATTCACATTCAGTATGTCGTTATCTTTGCAGTTATTGCTCAACCTTTAAATTGACATGTCCATGTAAAGTTTTATGTTTTCGAACAAGTAGTAGGCCTAAATCAATTTTATATAGGCCAGCAGATAGGGTATGCAGGATGTAGTTTCATAGAGTATATAAATGAAACAAGTGAAAGCGTCGTAATTTTTTGAAGTTCCTATGAAAACTAGCCTAAACTGCTGGTTACCTGAGGTTCTAATTCTCGAGATAAGGCCTTTGTTCGTGTTCGATATGCAATTTTAATTTCTTTGGTCTCTTTCCTCATATCTGCCGTGGTAGTGGCAACATCAAATGGAGGGCAACCCACACAGAAGATTGTTAATTAATTTCACCAGATTATGCCCGAGGCCCTTTCTTAGGTATCTTTGCTGTTTTAAACTATAAAATCGTATTCTCGAAGTTACACCAAGTGCTAATTTTTTTAAATGAAGTTTCTAAGAATTTGCACACAGGAATTTGCCTACTTGTTAATTCGCAAAGAGCATACTTTTATAAATATCTTCAAACTCTCTTTCTCTTTCTGTGAGAGAGATTAAGAAGAATCTGGAAATATTTTACAGAAATTCCAGCGAAAGTTAACACAGAAGCGAATTGTGCAGTATCCAAAAGAACAAATCCTTATTTTGTTTTCAAGTGTAGGATGCCACAGGAATTTCTTGTTCGCTGAAATGGAATTAAAGAGTTCCCATAAATTGAATGCATTATAGTATTTTCTGAAGTGTCTTAGTCAAACTGCTTTGCTTAATAAAGATCTAGGATATCTTATTACCGCCATTCTGAGGTTTCTACCTCGGTGATCTTCTGACCTTGCTGGCCGTTCGATCAGAGATTCGTGAGTTCGAATCCAGGCCTTACCGTGGAAGCTAAAAATGACTACAGAACAAAATGGCGATTATATTTTATTTTTTATAAATAAGTTTTTACATAAACAAACAATCCTTTTGAGAATATAATAGTGTTTTCTTTTATGCGGATTCTATTTCTAAAAGCCGTTGTAGCGATTTCAGTATTATTTTGATTTATCAATAATCCCCATATAAATTTGCGTGTGTATAGCATGTAGCATATGATTCTGCTTTTATTATGCATGGATACCAAATACCTTACTATAATAATACCGGACAGCTAGCAGTTTTACGTGCGAACGACGATGGTGCTGCTACCTACCTGCCGGGATGGAGATACTCGCGAAACAAGCTGTAATCAACTGCAATGTATATTGTTGCTGGGCTAGTTAATTTGTTAATAGTTTATGAATTAGTACTAGTGTTAAAATGTCAGGGTGTATATGTGCTGTTTATAATTGTGACAATTGCAGCATTACAAATTGCTCCAAATCGTACTTTCGATTTCCGACAGTTCATAAAACTAAGTCAACAACATTCTTTAGTAGGCCTAATTCCTTCGTCTTTGTGTTGATAGAAAAATACAAATTAGTTTTTTTTATTTAGACCTAATAAATAAATAGAAGTTAAAATGTATTGGATTTTAAAGTTTTATCAAATTGAGTTTTATTGTTGTCCACATGCCTTTACTAATTATTACAAGCATCAGATTACTATCAATTTTATCTTTGCAGTTGTCAGCAATGCGTATATTTAACATTACTGTAAATTCATTCCTAATATCAGATTGATTTTGTCTCGGTAAACCAAAGAAAAAATATGTAACAATTAATTACGGAAATTAATATGAAGTGTGCAATATTTCTCATAATATGCAGCTTTGCTATAAGATAATACTTTTACATTAAATATTATTCAACATTTCTTAAGTGTTTCATATACAATTCCACATCAGTAACTCACGTTTTAAAGAATAGTCCGAATCTTGCTATGTTAGTATTTGTATATGTGGACGTAATTCCATCCCTCTGCGCTAGATGTCAGGTCCGCGATTTTTCGCACTCACGCCAATGCTGCTAGTATATAGCTGTCCGGTATTATCATAGTAAGGTATTTGTGGATACTACACGAAACACATAGAACTTCGATTTTGTAACAAGAAAAATGTCCGTGTATAGGTGTATGTATCTTTGTCTGCCTTTCTGGATATTGTCCTCAGATGGATGGTTTTTGGTTTGGTTTTGTCATTGTTGCGTTCAGCTTCTTTAACTTCCCTGAATTTGTGATATTAGACTTTTAGGCATATTCCGATGCCGAAAAAACTCATCATATTGGGATAGGCCGCTTAAAATACGGACAAAAAAATATCATCTCGACAACGAACATAATTTTTAGAATGTTTGCTCTCTTCTACTAAAATACAGGCTATGCTGCGCTATATAAGTTAGCAATATCAACAATGACATTGTATTTCAGTTCTTTGCACGACAAATGAGCATCGTTATGCGTGCATTTGTTGTTCCAGTTAGCGCGTAGCGGGGAAACTTATTAAAGAGGAATGAATGTGGAATGAGTTATCGAGGTAATTGCGCGGCAGACGAGCCCAACAATATGTATATTAACGGCTCCATTGTTCGCGTCAATTATTTCTGAACTAAATCAGACGCCCATGTGAGCGTGTGTGCCCGTTATCGTAGCGAACGGCATGGCGTGAACAATGCCATAAAATGCAATATCGAATAATATTGGAACCTGTGATGCCAACTCCATCGGAAAATCGTTTGATCTTGAAATAACTCATTGCAGACATGTGTCCTTATTTTAATATCTTCCGATTTTCTAATATTTAATGTTGCTCAATGACATTTTTAAAGATCGTAAACTGTATTTAGTATCTAGTCTCTCTGATGGGTAGTTTTTGAGCGCTGGCATCTCCTTCCGCATATTAGAATTTGATTCCAAGCGTTGGTGGAGCGATACATGTGAAGATCGGAGGATGAGATTTCTCCAGTTTTCTCAACATTATAAATATTATTGCACCAACACTCTTCATACCACCTTTACCTATTCCTCTATTTCACAACATTTCTTGTCATCAAAGATTGCAGACTGATAAGTTACATTAATTAATTAATTAATTAATTAATTTAATCTGACAGGATTAAGACCATAAGGCCTTCTCTTCCATCCTACCAGATAGCACATATAAATAGAAAAAGAAGAGAATTTAATTTAGAAACCCATATAGCTTTTATTGATTTTGTGAAAGCTTTTGATAAAGTCCGAAGAGACGTTTTATTCGACATATTACAAGATAAAAATATTCCAAATTTGCTATTACAGAATATAATAGAAATCTACACAGACAGCAAAATAAGTGTCAAAATAAATAACTGTATATCCGAAAGAAAATTAGTTAATAATGGAGTTCGACAAGGTTGTCCACTATCACCAACTTTATTTAATATTTATATAAATGAAATTATTTTAAAATGGAACCAAATCTACACATCAGGAATCAAAATAACCAGTGCTCTAACATTAAATACCTTACTCTATGCCGATGATCAAGTCATAATTTCCAATTCAGAGGATAATTTACAACGAGGATTATATACATTAAATAAAATATTAAAAGATTTTGGGATGGAAATTTCAGCACAAAAATCAAAAGTAATGGGATTTTTAGGACAAGACCCAGTCAGAAGTAAGATGATACACAATAACCAATGCCTCGAACAAGTGCAAAATTTCAATTATCTGGGTTGTGAAATATCTTATCAAAATGAAAAAGATGTGAACAAGAAAATTACCAAATTTACACAAATTCTAGGAATAATAAACAATACATTAAAAGCTAAATTAGTACAAAAATCTACAAGAATAAAAATATATAATACACTAGCATTACCCTCCCCTTTATATGGAAGCGAGATTTGGACATTAAAGAAAAAAGACATGAACAGAATCAAAGCAACGGAAATGAAATTTTTCAGGAGGACAGCAGGATATACTCTTTTAGACCGAAAAAGTAATGAAGAAATTTTAGAACAATTAGAAGTAGAGTCAGTAGAAGAAAAAATCAGCAGATACAAATTCAATTTGCTAGATCATGTAAGAAGAATGGAAAATTCAAGAATCCCAAAAATTATGATGCAGTATAAACCTAGAGGACATCGTCGACCAGAACGACCTTTTAGAAGACTGCTAAATGGGGCCGAAACAGGTCTACAGAGACCTAATTCGTGAAGGATGACGATGAATGATGAAATACAGACGCTGATGAAAATAGTACAAATTAAATTAAAGCCCTATAGAGGGCCAACAGGGTCAAAAGAACACTATACAGCTCTCATCGAGCTAATGCAAGAAAAAGAAAAAAGAAGAAAAACAGAGATAGGAATGATGCTACTGATAACTGATAATAATAACAATAATAATAATAATAATAATAATAATAATAATAATAATGCATTACATATTAATTATCAATTTTACAACAGCATAGTTACAATATTTACTATAAGTTATGTAATGGACACTTTGGGAGGAAATTAAACGCAGAATAAATATGGGAAATTCATGTTATTATTCGGTTGAGAAGCTTTTATCATCTAGTCTGCCGTCAAAAAATCTGAAAGTTAGAATTTATAAAACAGTTATATTACCGGTTCTTCTGTATGGTTGTGAAACTTGGACTCTCACTCTGAGAGAGGAACATAGGTTAAGGGTGTTTGAGGATAAGGTGCTTAGGAAAATATTTGGGGCTAAGAGGGATGAAGTTACAGGAGAATGGAGAAAGTTACACAACGCAGAACTGCACGCATTGTATTCTTCACCTGACATAATTATGAACATTAAATCCAGACGTTTGAGATGGGCAGGGCATGTAGCACGTATGGGCGAATCCAGGAATGCATGTAGAGTGTTAGTTGGGAGACCGGAGGGAAAAAGACCTTTGGGGATGCCGAGACGTAGGTGGAGGATAATATTAAAATGAATTTGAGGGAGGTGGGATATGATGATAGGGACTGGATTAATCTTGCACAGGATAGGGACCGATGGCGGGCTTATGTGAGGGCGGCAATGAACCTGCGGGTTCCTTAAAAGCCATTTGTAAGTAAGTAAGTAATGGATTAAACCGAAGTTGCGCAACCTGACAGATGTTCAACAAGCAATTTCATAAACTAGAATGTGATTTTTTAATTTAAATTTGAATTTTGATATTGTCCGACAGTCTCTGACATGGTCAGAGAGGGAGAGTTCCAGAGGCGTGGAATTAATGTGAGTGAGTTACTGATTTTCTGTGATCGTGCACCGGCACCAGACCCGAGTGCCCAGTTGACGAGGGTGTTTCCGATGCTAGTCGACGGATGTCCAGTCTCGCTAGCAGATTACTGATGATCACGGTGTCACCGTACCAGTAGGCATACGCCCAAATTACGGTTCTGTGATGTGGATGGCAAGGAACTGTATCTCATTAAATCGTATTTGTCTAATCGTTTTCAATATGTATGTGTCAAGGGCATTTTTTCTGAACTTGCAAAAATTGAGAGCGGAGTCCCTTAAGGTTCGATTTTGGGCTCCGCTTTTATTCTTGATTATGATTAACGATTTACCTTGTAATAGTAACGCTGTATAGATTGTTTTTGTAGATGACAGCACCTTATTCTCCGCACTATGCTCAGTACTTATAAGGATATCTTCCATTTGCTTAAGGAAAACATTAGTTTCCAGGTGAAAATTCAAAATTAGAGTAAAAACGTATCTTACTCGCTGAAGTCGTTATTAATGGCTAAATTCACATGCGTGGAATTAAACCGTTTTATAACGAACTCAACGAGTAGAATACTCCAATGCCGATTTTATCGCCTGATGACAAAAGTAGAAAGTAGCTTCGAAACGTTATGAACTTCTTGTTTTTATTTATTTTCCTTAGTAAGGGGAAAAAAAAGTCCAACTCAAATCTCTTTGACGAATTTACCATTGCTTTCTCCGTCATTTAGAAAGATGGTGATGGTTATTATTATTATTTACTTACTTATGGCTATTAAGGAACCCGGAGGTTCATTGCCATCATCAGTCCCTATCCTGAGGAAGATTAATCTAGTCTCTACAATCATATCCCACCTCCCTCAAATCCATTTTAATATTATCCTCCCATCTGCGTCTCGGTCGCCTCAAAGGTCTTTTTCTCTGCGCCCTTATTATTATTATTATTATTATTATTATTATTATTATTATTATTATTATTATTATTATTACTTACTTACTTACTGGCTTTTAAGGAACCCGGAGGTTCATTGCCGCCCTCACATAAGTCCGCCATTGGTCCCTATCCTGAGCAAGATTAATCCAGTCTCTACAATCATATAAAGCCTCCCTCAAATCCATTTTAATATTTTCCTCCCATCTACGTCTCGGCCTCCCTAAAGGTCTTTTTCCCTCCGGCCTCCCAACTAACACTCTATCTGCATTTCTGGATTCGCCCATACGTGCTACATGCCCTGCCTATCTCAAACGTCTACATTTAATGTTCCTAATTATGTCAGGTGAAGAATACAATGCGTGCAGTTCTATATTGTGTAACTTTCTCCATTCTCCTGTAACTTCTTAGCTCCAAATATTTTCCTAAGCACCTTATTCTCAAACACCCTTAACCTATGTTCCTCTCTCAAAGTGAGAGTCCAAGTTTTACAACCATAAAGAACAACCGGTAATATAACTGTTTTATAAATTCTAACTTTCAGATTTTTTGACAGCAGACTGGATGATAAAAGCTTCTCAACCGAATAATAACAGGCATTTTCCATATTTATTCTGTGTTTAATTTCCTCCCGAGTATCATTTATATTTTTTACTGTTGCTCCAAGATATTTGAACTTCTCCATCACTTCAAAGGAGAAATTTCCAACTTTTATATTTCCATTTCGTACAATATTCTCGTCACGAGACATAATCATATAATTAATTGATGAACTAGTGGACTTACTCGTGTTAAATATGTAATATTTGTCCGGCTTACAGCTGTTTCAGTGCTTCACGCACCATCATCAGAGCCTACTAGATCGCGGCGTCATCTCGAACTTCTCTGCCTGTTAAGAGGGTGTGTTTTATTGTTGGAAGGTGTTGAAGTGTGGAGTCGAATAGTGTGTGTGTACTTAAATTGATCTGTGTGTTGAGGATTTGATCGGGGAAATATACAAACACACTAAAACACACCCCGATCAAATCCTCAACACACAGATCAATTTCAGTACACACACACTATTTTCAGTACACACACTATTTTCAGTACACACACACTATTCCACTCCACACTTCAACACCTTCCAACAATAAAACAAACCCTCTTAACAGGCAGAGAAGTTCGAGATGACGCCGCGATCTAGTAGGCTCTGATGATGGTGCGTGAAGCACTGAAACAGCTGTAAGCCGGACAAATATTACATATTTAACACGAGTAAGTCCACTAGTTCATCAATTAATTATATTCAAGTGTTAAAAGTGGTGAACGCAAGATTCAAAATGGATAATCATATACTTTGTCTTTTCGGGATTTACTTCCAATCCATCTCTTTACTTGCTTCAAGTAAAATTCCCGTATTTTCCCTATTATTATTACTTACTTACTTACAAATGGCTTTTAAGGAACCCGAAGGTTCATTGCCGCCCTCACATAAGCCCGCCATCGGTCCCTATCCTGTGCAAGATTAAGCCAGTCTCTATCATCATACCCCACCTCCCTCAAATCCATTTTAATATTATCCTCCCATCTACGTCTCGGCCTCCCTAAAGGTCTTTTTCCCTCCGGTCTCCCAACTAACACTCTATATGCATTCCTGGATTCGCCCATACGTGCTACATGCCCTGCCCATCTCAAACGTCTGGATTTCAAGTTCCTAATTATGTCAGGTAAAGAATACAATGCTTGCAATTCTGTGTTGTGTAACTTTCTCCAGTCTCCTGTAACTTCATCCCGCTTAGCCCCAAATATTTTCCTAAGCACCTTATTCTCAAACACCCTTAACCTATGTTCATCTCTAGAGTGAGAGTCCAAGTTTCACAGCCATATAGAAGACCCGGTAATATAACTGTTTTATAAATTCTAACTTTCAGATTTTTTGACAGCAGACTAGATGATAAAAGCTTCTCAACCGAATAATAACACGCATTTCCCATATTTATTCTGCTTTTAATTTCCTCCCGAGTGTAATTTATATTTGTTACTGTTGCTCCAAGATATTTGAATTTTTCCACCTCTTCGAAGGATTAATCTCCAATATTTTTATTTCCATTTCGTACAATATTCCAGTCACGAGACATACTCATATACTTTGTCTTTTCGGGATTTACTTCCAAACCGTTCCCTATTATTATTATTATTATTATTATTATTATTATTATTATTATTATTATTATTATTATTACTGTTTATTGTGAATATGGAATTACAGCCATAGGTAGTTCATTCAACGTCACTATAATGGCTGCATATCCACAAGTTATTTAGAGTAGATACCGTAAATGATACAAGTCCGATAAACCGAACTTTTCAAAGGGGCTGAATCCGGACTTTGTGTTCACTAATTTGTTATTATTTTCATTTTTAAATGAGATTCATGACGTTGGAAATGAGTTGTAGGAGACTGAAGCCGGGTTTCACAACGTGACGACAACGTTAGTTATGTAACGAGCAGACGTGAACAGCATAGAGTAGAGTAGACAGAGGATGACTGTGTGATCCCAAAGACATTCACACAATCGTGACAAGTTCCTACCAGCCAGTACTTGTCGGGACATGCTCTTCTTCCTCGTATCAATATTGACATGAACAGTCTATTATATGTTTGTTATCTATGTGGTAGCCAAACAATTTGTGAGTTATTGTGATACTACAAAGTAATACAGAATTATTGTTTATAAGACACTCTATGGAAACGGATGAACGATCTCGCTTCATTGCGCGAGGACTGTAATATGAATATTGGACGGTGTGTTTATATGCTGATGTTACATTTCTGTAATAAGTTATAAGACAAGTCATCGCATGCTTCTTTGTTACACAATAACAAGAGGAACAAATACATTTACTCCCTCATGATACGCAAGTTTAGGACGATTTGAAACATGTTCTCTCTCTCTCTGTTCAGACGGTCAGTCTCCGGCTCTGTCTCTGTCTTTCCGTTCGTCTGTCCGTCCGTCTTTCTTTCTTTCTCAGTCTTTCTTTCCGGCGGTTCTGCCTATGACTTTCTTTTTGTTTCTTTCCCTACCTCTTCCTGCCCCTGTCTGTGTTTTTTCTTTATGCCTGTCTCTTTCTTTCAATATTATGTTTCTGCAGCTGAATCTTTCTTTCTGTCTATGTATCCATATTTGTTTGTTTCTTTCTCTCTCGTTTTCTGTCCCTGTCTGTGTTTTTTTCTTTTTTTTTATTGGGTTATTTTACGACGCTGTATCAACATCTCAGGTTATTTAGCGTCTATATGAAATGAAGGTGATAATGTCGGTGAAATGAGTCTGGGGCCCAGCACCGAAAGTTACCCAGCATTTGCTCGTATTGAGTTGAGGAAAAACCTCGGAAAAAACCTCAACAAGGTAACTTGCCTCGACCGGGATTCGAACCCGGGCCACCTGGTTTCGCGGCCAGTCGCGCTGACCGTTACTCCACAGGTGTGGACGTTTTTTCTTTTCTTTCTGAATGTTTCTGCATCTGAATCTTTCTCTCGCCCTCTTTGTATCCATTTTTCTTCTTGTTTCTTCCTCTGCCTCTTTCTGTCCCTGTCTGTTTTTTCTCTTCCTTCTGAATGTTTCTGCATCTGAATCTTTCTCTCGCTCTCTTTGTATCCATTTTTCTTCTTGTTTCTTCCTCTGCCTCTTTCTGTCCCTGTCTGTGTTTTTTCTCTTCTTTCTGAATGTTTCTGCATCTGAATTTTTCTCTCGCTCTCTCTCTCTCTCGCTCTATTTGTATCCATTTTTCTTCTTGTTTCTTCCTCTGCCTCTTTCTGTCCCTGTCTGTGTTTTTTCTCTTCTTTCTGAATGTTTCTGCATCTGAATCTTTCTCTCGCTCTCTCTCTCTCTCTCGCTCTCTTTGTATCCATTTTTCTTCTTGTTTCGTCCTCTGCCTCTTTCTATCCATGTCTGTGTTTTTTCTCTTCTTTCTGAATGTTTCTGCATCTGAATCTTTCTCTCGCTCTCTCTCTCTCTCGCTCTCTTTGTATCCATTTTTCTTCTTGTTTCTTCCTCTGCCTCTTTCTGTCCCTGTCTGTGTTTTTTCTCTTCTTTCTGAATGTTTCTGCATCTGAATCTTTCTCTCGCTCTCTCTCTCTCTCTCTCGCTCTCTTTGTATCCATTTTTCTTCTTGTTTCTTCCTCTGTCTCTTTCTGTCCCTGTCTATGTTTTTTCACTTCCTCTCTGAATATATCTGCACCTGAATCTTTCTCTCACTCTCTCTCTCTCGTTGTATCCATCTTTCTTTCTGTTTCTTCCTCTGCCTCTTTCTGTCCCTGTCTAGGTTTTTTCACTACCTTTCTGAATGTATCTGCATCTGAATCTTTCTGTCTCTGTTTCTATATTTGTTTTTGTTTCTTTCTCTGCCTCTTTTTATCCCTGCCTGTATTTTTCTCACTTTCTGTCTCTCTTTTTCTTTCTGAACGTTTCTGGATCTGAATCTTTCGCTCTGTCTCTTCGTCTCTTTTTAACCCCTCTAACTATCTACATTTTAAGCTCAAGTAACTGGTCAGATGTGAAGTCGGTATTAAATACTGGAGGATATGTTGAAGTGTTGGTTGACGAGGTCAGACACCTTTTTGTGGACCAGTTTAATGAGGCGAATTACAAATTTCGTTGAATCACGACAGGGTCGAAGAGAGTATCTTGAGAAAACCTGCTCCATTACAGACTTTGTTCACAAAGTATTTCATCTCGGTTCACTAGGGCCGCTTTGGCACCCGGAGTGGGAAATCTGACGCTCTAGCTGCTCGGCTAACGGTCCATGTGAATTTATTTTATATAGGCCTATTATATCACAACACTATTTTAACCAACGAGACTAATTGACTTGGTAGAACTATCCATTGCGGGCTTACAAAGTGGGGATTTTATTTTTCGGACCCACAGGCTTTCATAAAAGGAGGTTTCTTTTCTCTCAATTATTAGCATAAACTGCTGTCGGAGCTAAACCGGACGATCCATCTAATTTTAATGTAGCTGTTAATTAATAGTGACTAAATTAGCACAAACAGGGGAATACAGATATACTGGAAAAACTCAACACTGCCTTCCTTCTGGACCACATAGTAGAAATATATACAGCCGCCACGGTGGCCTAATAGCTAGGGTGCTGGACTCATAAACCTGTGGTCCCGCGTTCGATCTCCCGCATACCGCCAATTATGATTTCTGTTGAATAAGAGGTTTTCTCCGGGAGCTCCGGCTCCTCTGTGGTAGTGTTACCAACTCGATTCTTAAAAACCCGCTATGAAACCGTGCAAAAACCGCTAAATTGCTGTATTATCAATGTAAAATTAGATTATTTTGCCGCTGTGGTGCTAAAAATACCCGCTAAATCCCTATGGCCCGGTTTCTTCAACCTTTGTTAAAATGCACCTAACATAGCGTTAATTAACTGCAAGTTAAAAGTATGAATTGCTGTTAAAAATATTGCGTTTCTTCAACTTTATATTTCACATTTTAACATTCTGTTTGTTAACTCTCTGTTAGGACCAGAGATTCTAGAGTTTAACCATAACCTATAACCATGTATAGGCTCACTTCTGTTTTCTGAACTCTGACAATTGCGATTCTCGCTTGTTTCCGTTGTTTGATTCAGAATGGATAGAAGTTTTTCTATTCTCTCAGGTTTGATTTCTGCTTCTTTCCTCGTCTGTATCACAATAGCGTGGAGCGGCGTATTGGTATTGCTGTTATGAAATGGAAAACACTGGAACAAAAAGAAATCGTGGGACTAATTTCTCTTCGTTTGAAAGAAACCTTCTGGTGGAAATTATTTCGCAATATAAACCAATTAATGAGAATAAACAAACAAACGGATCTAAGTTGAAAGCGAAAAGTGAGGCTTGGCAGAAAATAGTCTGTACATTTGTATGAACTTCTGGTCTGTCAAATCACAGAAATCATCCGCTCTGTTTATGTATTCATGGATATCATTTTCTAAATAATCCAGATATATAAGTTCAGCATCTAACACACCAGCCATATTGAATACTTCTATGCTAACAGAGAGTTAAATGATTTAACTGCATGAAATTGGGCAGTTAAATTAACATAGGTTTTAACAGCCTGTTAGTACTAACAGTAGTTGAAGAAATGCTTCAACTGTTAAGTTTACAGTTAAAATGGAATAACACACTGTTATCATTTAACAAAGGTTGAAGTAACCGGGCCTATATCAACAATACAAATTTCATAAATTTTACTCGCTAAACTAACACTGAAAAATCACTAGATCTAGCGGAAAAACCGCTGACTTGGCAACGCTGCTCTGTGGCATCCCAGCAAATATCCAACTTCATCTCATCTCATTGCGAGAGTAAAGTAGACCACCATAGGCAAAGGCTCAGTTAATTGGTCTGCACAACTGGCTTCATATCGGTACCGGTATGGAAAGTCATGCTTAACTAATTGATGCCTCAAGAATTCCACGATATAATTATTTTAAATTACCAGCCTAAGGGAAAGTGTTAATTAGGAAGAATCAACAGACTATGGATTTATGCCGCAATAATTAACGTAATTCAGATTGTACCATCGCACGGAAAAGTTTTCAGAGTAAATTAAAATCTTACCTATAAAGATTTCATTTTTTTTATAATAATTCATCCCAAAGGTCTAATACATGTCAGAATGTGGTAATAATAATAATAATAATAATAATAATAATAATAATAATAATAATAATAATAATAATGGCTTTATTTAACCTGGCAGAGTTAAGGCCGTAAGGCCTTCTCTTACACTCAACCAGGTAATGGTGGTAGTGGTGAGTGGTGGTGGTGATGACATTAATGATGAATGATGATAATGAACGTTATAATTTTGTAATTAGGCGAGAGTTGGAATTAAATATTTAATACATTATCAATATGAAAATTAGTTCAATACTCTCATGATAGAGAGGGGGAAAGGAACTGGCCAACCTACTCGTACTCAATTCTCTCTTGCCTTAGTTGTCTCATGAATGTCTTTTTGGTGTCCCTTACGAAGTTTCAATCAGTCTTCGGACTGTTGACTAAACATGCATGTCATTGTTTTTCTGTACATTTTAAATTAATTAATTTGCTTTTAACACTTTACTATTTGACTTGAGAAATCACATAGTTACATTCCTGCAAGATTGTATATGTATAGTAGTTTAATATGAATTTTTATGTCTATGAAAGAATTTTATCTCTGAAGACCCTAACATAAATGACAAGGTCATGATTTGCGCCGTTCAAAGTTCTTGTATAAACATAAAATAACTCATATTTTATCAACACAAATTTCTAGAAGGTTTATACTTAGAATTCTGTGTCATTTACTCTACACCTGACCTTGTAAAATTCAGTTCATAACAGTTGGTATTGTTAAAACATACTATTCTAGATCTCATAAACATGTGATCGTATGGTTTCGTTAAAATACACCACTTCCAAAATTATTCTCTCTTCTTATCACACGTGTAAAAGGAAGGGTATCACGAAATGACACTTTCTTAATTTACGTTTTGGGGATTTTTAGACCAATACAATCGCTTTATTACATAGAGTCAATGAAAATTCGTTAAAATGCACTATAAATTGTAAATGAGTATGTTGGATAAAATTGGTCGCGGTGGAAAAAAAAAAAATTGCTGTTACAACCAGGAGGGTAAGCGGTTTAAAGGCCCATTCACAATGAAAATTAAACATAACCGTAACATAAACACAGAAGTTTGCGCCCAGGCTACCAAATGGGATCATTCACAATGATTCACATAAGCATTGACATAAACATTACCGTAAGACGTTAACATGAAAGTTTGCAAGCTCCAAACTTTCATGCTGATGCTTACGTGATTTACAAACAGAACACAATCGTGGAGCGCTGAAGTATACGACAGAATTTGAGGAAATGGCGTCGTTGTTATGTTTCCATGGTTACCAAGTATTTTTGCGATTATGTTTATGTTCCCATCGTGAATGATGGTATGACTTCTTGATTTTACCGTAACGTTTATATTCTTAAATTAACGCTTACGTTATGTTTAATTTTCATTGTGAATGAGCCTTAATGATAAATGCCTAAAACGATGCAAAGATCTCTCAAACCGGAATAAGCAACATGCTACACAATTAAGTATGAAAGGTGGAGGAGAAGAAGAAAACAATGTAATAACTCGCTCCGGTTTAACGAACGTAGAAATTTTCATTCCCTTGTCCTCCTTTTCTAAGTTTTTCACCTCTCTACATTTACCTACCTTACCTCCCGCTTCAGTCAGTTACCTATCGTCGCATCACAATCTACACACGCACTCAAAATACTAGCCATACCAACAAATAAAACATAAACGTATTCGTTATCATTCACTCGCTATCGCGCTTATGGAGTATCCTATCCAGTGACATCAGAGACTGTCGGAATTTAGCTGTATTCTAAAACGAATGTAGTAAGCATTTTCCTACTGAGTAAACTAGAATACAGTAAACTGAATATTATGTTTTTCTTGTAAATGTTTCGAAATTGTTACTGCTTTGTTTCTTTTGAAATGTGTACAAGTAATTACTTATTTTTAGGTGTGAATGGGTGAAGTAAAGATAATGCTTATACTGATCAGGAATTTAAAAAGAAATTGACTGAGCCACTGGCTAAGAAGAAACTACCTACTGAAGGATGCAATGAAATGAGTGGTGAACGGAAGAATAGTTCGGAACAGAAGAAGATATCAGATGATAGACAACAATAAGATATACAGATCATATGAGGAGACTAAGAAGAAGGCAGAAAATAGAAAATATTGGAGAATGCTGGGTTTTCTGCCCTTTGGCGGAACACTATGAATCAATGAATAAATTTTAAAATACTTACTTATTTACAAATGGCTTTTAAGGAACCCGAAGGTTCATTGCCGCCCCCACATAAGTCCGCCATCGGTCCCTATCCTGAGCAAGATTAATCCACTCTCTATCATCATATCCCATCTCCCTCAAATCCATTTTAATATTATCTTCCCATCTACGTCTCGGCCTCCACAATGGTCTTTTTCCCTCCGGCCTCCCAACTAACACTCTATATGCATTTCTGGATTCGCCCATCTCAAACGTCTGGATTTAATGTTCCTAATTATGTCAGGTGAAGAATACAATGCGTGCAGTTCTGTGTTGTGTAACTTTCTCCATTCTCCTGTAACTTCATCCCTCTGAAGGCTGATTCACAATAAACCGGAAACGAGAATCGGAACGAAAACGAAAACGGTAAAATTGTTAAAATGTGTACATTTAAATGTGAGCATTCATAATTAACGAAAAGCTTGCCGGAGCCCAGGATCGGTAACGGAGAGTTGGCCAAGTTTCAACTTTGGCGTTCACGTTTCCAATCACAGCCCACTAGATTCATTCTATTGCCATCTAAAAGCTATTTTGTCGTCATATATTTTGTAGCAAGAAGACCGTGACATAACCTATGCATTATTTTGTTCTGTGCTGTGCATCATGGAGCAAGTTTTATTTGATGAGATTCTAATATTGAAATCCTCACATTTACGATAAGAGGCGTGCCTCGTATAAAGATGAGAAAATGAAGGAGAATACGTGGCTTTCAATAGCTGCATCTTTGAACACCGATCGTAAGTGAATCATATTTTATTACTGTATTGGTTGTGTTACACACTATATATTCATGCTTCAATTCAATAACTACTGTTGTGTTCATTTTTGTTCTATTACAAATGTTTCTTCTCTAATTATTTTACATTATGGTAGACTTAAAATAGGTTGTGATAATAAAGATGCATGGGCATATTTATGGTACCGTGTCTAATGAAATGTTTCAGTTGAAATTTCGAAGTTGGTTAACCTGTGTTTATGTTGGTTGCCTTGTACTTATGAGAGAACGCCATTGGTCAATTATACACAAATAACATCAGAATGCGTAATATCGACTTTACATATCGTTATTGACATGCATATCGATATGCATAGTCGTCTACATTCTCGGTTTATTGTGAATAAAAAATTTTCATATTCACGTCCTTTGCTTCTCGTTTTCATTCTGGTTCTCGTTCCCGGTTTATTGTGAACCAGCCTTTAATTACAATTAAAAAATAAATAGTAAAATATTATTAGTCTAACCATATTGTAGGCTTGAACTGGATAGAATTGAACACTAGTTTTCGGGATTGTCGCGATTGGCTTTGGAAGTGTGTAATAGTGAAATAATAATTCAAGTAGATGAAAATCTACTATGACATAGACTTTTCAACTTTCAAAAATGTTAAGTCTAGGTTATTGTCCTTTGTCATGGAAAACAAATTGAATCTGTAGATCATGTCACCACAACTTCGTGTTTGTTAATACGCAAATAACAGTGGAAGGCAAGCGCGTGGGGGTTGCGTATGTGCCCGTGCAAACATTACAGCTCTGGTTCTTAACGCCGCCGCTATTAGCATTTTATTATCCAGCAAACGGCACATTCAGTAATCCCTGGAGACCAGGATGGATGTTTTGATGTATGCACGTCAAAACACCAGCTTCGGATTTAATAACGTGCAAATCGAATTTAAATTATCCTTGACTCATGCAGATACAGCCAGGAATGAGTTGAAAAGCGCGGTGGGTGCCTCGTTCTGCAGTATTGGCTTGCTTGGCAGTACAATTAAGCACGCTTTGGCCCATTGTGCGCATATACATACGATGATTGTCCAAGTCCGACAAGTGGCCTGGGTGATATTCATGAATCCGATGCTGACAGCTGGACATCCTGCCTCAGCCCCTGAGGTCCTTTCCGCGCACGAGTAGCGTGATAAACCCCAAGGGCCTGGACTTGCAAGTCCTTCCTATATCAGCATCGAAAACTCTCGGATACACATTGTCTTTTTTCGATGAAGTAGACATTTCACAGAAAATTTCTAAATAAACCAAAACAATGGGAATAATTAACACCATTATGAAACCTTCCCTAGTACAAAGGCATACTCGAATTCATCTTTACAGGACCTTGGCGAGATCTGTACTTTGTTACGGCAGTGAGGCATGTACATTGAGGAAGAAAGACGAAAGCAGAATAACGGCTAATGAAATGAAATTTATGAGATATACAGCGGGATATACGAAATGGGATCACAAACGCAATGAAGATGTAATGGAAGAATTACAATTAAAACCTGTAATTAATCACGTAAAACATTATCAGAACAACTGGATAAATCATCTGCATCGCATGCATAGAGATAGAATCCCAATAGTCATGCTCCACTATCGTCCAAACGGGAAGAGATGTCTCGGTCGTCCAAAGAAGCGCTGGATTGAAAATTCAACTGTGAGATCGTAACAGGCCATTTGGCCTAATACCTGAAGGGAAGAAGAAAAAGAAGAAGAAGACGAAGAAAACCCATACTACCCTCAAACCTTCACCCCAGACTATTTTTACTATTGCAGATGATAGATGAAATGAGGGGAAGGTGGAGAGTGTTAGTGGAATGATAGAGGGAAACGGGAGTACCACAATAGAAACCCTCTGTAACGTCTTCTTCGTCCACCACAAATCCTGTCACGACTTGACCGGAGATCGAACCTGAGCCGCCTGGATGGAATACCAGAGCGCTAGAACTTGAACCACATACGCGTCTTTCTGCAGTATTTATTTACATGTTTAGCGAAGTTTTGAAAATACATGTATGGTGTGATGGATGTGATCTGAAAATGGAGCAGCAAGGAATGATGTTTTAAAAAGAATTATTTTGAGAAAATATGCTAAGAAGATAGATAGGGAAATCAGATTCCGTTTTACATTTGTACAATGATACAAAATAAAATATAATATGTCCGACTAATAATATGCACATTTTGATATACACTATGATCCATAAAGGGTGGTGCAAAAGTAAAGACCTCAAGCGAGGATGACAACAAGGTAAAATCTGTGGTGTTCGGGTAAAGGGGGATAAGTCATTTTTTGTGCAGATGGAATTTTGTTCCCCAGATGAACACAGAAGTTAAATTATACAAATGAGTGTACAAAATCAAAGAATACTAGCAGTGATATATTTTATTTGTGTAGAAAATTATTTACAATAAGGGTCCGAAGTTTAATTTTCATTTATTTCCAAACTCATTTTTATGACTTATCTCCCTTTACCCAAACACCACAGAAATATCAATTATGCAAAATAGTGTCTCTTTATTTGCCAGTTCATATTATCACTACCAAAGACATAGTGTAGTGCTACACAAGATAGTGACATCGAAGCAAGCAAGAGGAGTTTTGCGTCATGGAATTCGCACGAACGCTGTTGTGACAGTACAGTGAAACTTTAAGATTGTATTTGGTAAGAATGCATTACATAAGAACTGCATTGCGCGCTGGAAGACGTAATTCGAAACTAGTGGCTGTTTATGTCCTAAGAAATGTCCGATCCGTCCACAGACTTTGGAAGATACAATAAACAGGATATGAGCCGTAGATCTAGGAAGTCAACAAGGCGGGTTAGTAGGTGTCATAATTCACGGTATGACTTATCTTATAGAAGCGTAATAATACACTCCCAGAACGTTGGATAGGCCATTCATGATACAACGAGTCACCAATGTCACTCTGGGCTCCGAGATCGCCAGACTTAACCGCGAATTCTCTCTGTTGAAGTAAACCAGGGCTGGGCAGCAAGAGCGGATTCTACTCTCTCACGGGGAGCCATATGATTTCTCTTCATCCCCTTTCTTCCCCACCGAACACCGCGCAGCTTTGATTCCGTGACTGATGAATGTTAAGCGTCCCCGTTTAAAGTCTGGATGCGCTCCCGATACCCAGCCCTGAAGTAAACCAAAGACTTTGTGTCTGTCACCCCCATGCCACAGAACCTGAACGACCTCAGACGAAGCATCACAAAATCAGTAGAGTCAATATCCGAGCACATGCTGGCATGAGTCTGGACAGAACTGGAGTACCGTCTCGACATCTGCCATGTCACCAACGGGGCTTAAATCGAGCTTTTGTAGTGCACAAGTAAAACTTGGAAGGTAATGCATATTTCCATGTTAATACAGTCCGTTCAGTCATGAATAAATCAGATTTACTTTTGCATCATCCTTTTTGAATCACCTTGTACAATGTAAAACAAACCTTTTGAAAAAGTGGAACGATATAAATTAAAATCACGATTGACGATGATCTTAGATGAAGTAATAATAATAATAATAATAATAATAATAATAATAATAATAATAATAATAATAATAATAATAGTTACTTACTTACTGGCTTTTAAGGAACCCGGAGGTTCATTGCCGCCCTCACATAAGCCCGCCATCGATCTCTATTCTGAGCAAGATTAATCCAGTCCCTAGCATCATATCCCACCTCCCTCAAATCTATTTAAACTTTATCCTCTCATCTACGTCTCGGCCTCTCCTAAGGTCTCTTTCCCTCAGTTTTTTTTCCCCCCTCGCTGTTATTTATACTCGCTTTAACATCTTTGGCCGTATCGCTAGTTAATCTTTGGTTGAAATCCGAAGGCCTGTGTACTATTGTTTAGACTGGTCCTATTGTTGTGAACTAGATGGCGACTGTATGTATGTTACTGATTTGTTATGATTGTTATGAACATGATTTCAGTGATGAATGAGGCCGGTGATTTTCAGGGACGTTGTGGCCTGAATTTCCTGGCATTTGCCTTACGGTTGAGAAAAAACCCTGAAAAACCTCAGCCAGGAAATTCAACCCGACCTGGAATCGAACCCGGGCCCTCTGCGTAAGAGACCAGCATGCTGACCCCTACACCACAGAGGTGGTCCCCTCAGGTCTTTCAATTAACAATCTATATGAATTTCTGGATTCGTCAATACGTGCTACATGCTCTGCCCATCTCAAACGTCTGAATTTAATGTTCCTAGTTATGTTAGGTGAAGAATATAATACGTGCAGTTCTGTGTTGTTTTATTTTTCTCCATTCTCCTGTAACTTCATCCTAAGCACCTTTTTCTCGAACACTCTTGACTTAATAATAATAATAATAATAATAATAATAATAATAATAATAATAATAATAAATATTTTATTGGTATTATTACTTGCATCAATATAGCAATGAAATAAGATTTGCAAATAAATACAATTTTAACAAATGCTAAAATCTTGCAAACAAAATCAGCTCAAGAGAAACTCAATGTAGTAAAAATAGACGGTTGCAGTAATTAGATGTACATAAATCTTCAAAATAAACGGAAAAGTAATTTATTAATTTTTTATATCAAGAAAGATGAATGAGAATAATTACACAAGACAATAATATGGTCTGATAATGAGTAGTCACCCTTGAATTTGGCAAACAGGAGGCCTTCCACTGATGAAAAATGAAGAGAAGAAACAGACTTGAATCCAAAAATACTCCATCTGGTAAACATGCCTATGATTCAACACAAACTCATGTTAATAAAATTGAATCGTAAACGTGGTTAACAAATGGTACATTGTTCATTGAGATAGGAGGCTTCATTTACATCATTCAGGATTAAATGATATCAACAGAAATTTATGGGGAATGAATAGTTTAGGAAATAACACACAGCGATTTATGCAGGATATGTAAACTTCAATTCAAATTATTGAATTTTATTTGTAAATGGCGGGTACTTGAATGTTCGTCATTCATCGATATGAAGCCAGTTGTGAAGACTAATTTACGGACAGAGTCGTTGCTCAGGGTGCGCCATAGGCGGCTGGTCTACGCTACACCCGCGATGAGATGAGATGGAGATTTGTTGGGATGTCATAGGAGAACCGGAGCTCCCGGAGAAAACCTCTGCGACTTCAATTGAAAATATTGAACTTAGTATAATTGCAGGAAGCCACACAATAACCCAGACTGAACATAAATTGAAGCATGATAATGTAACCCAAATTTTACACCGAAAATGCGTCCTTAAATATCTACAAAATTGTTAATTAATTGACAGTGTACCGCATAATTAATATGATCCACGCAAGATTCAGCAAAGGTGTATTAGGATAGAAGTTTACTATTAAAAGTCCAAGCAATTGAACATAACAGTTCATAATGCATTCTGAACAAACTTAATAAACAAATGTATTTCTAATAAATTAATAATCTCAAATATAAAATTATCAGTCTGCATACTTACTTACTGGCTTTTAAGGAACTCGGAGGTTCATTGCCGCCCTCACACAAGGCCGCCATTGGTCCCTATCCTGAGCATGATTAATCCAGTCTCTATCATCATATCCCACCTCCCTCTAATCCATTTTAATATTATCTTCCCATCTACGTCTCGGCCTCCCCGAAGATCTTTTTCCCTCCGGCCTTCCAACTAACACTTTTAGTCTGCATATACAATAAAAATATATAGACTTAGCAATTGAAATTTCCCAACTTGTACATGATAACTGATGTGTAAATCTTATCAATAATCATATCAGTAACAGATGTAATTTCATGCATTCTTTGTGGGACTTTTAAAACCGGACAGTAACAGAAAACTGCTGTTCAATACATCATGTAATATCGTCCGAGGATTCTAAAGTAACTTTCCAGTAACTTTTGGTCACAATCAGCAAACATACATGAATATAATTCACTGAAGTCCTTTGAAGTTAGGTTCCATGAAAAGTCAAAAGACCAACAAATAATAATAATAATAATAATAATAATAATAATAATAATAATAATAATAATACTTACTTACAAATGGCTTTTAAGGAACCCGAAGGTTCATTGCCGCCCTCACATAAGCCCGCCATCGGTCCCTATCCTGTGCAAGATTAATACAGTCTCTATCATCTCGGCCTCCCTAAAGGTCTTTTTCCCTCCGGTCTCCCAACTAACACTCTATACGCATTTCTGAATTCGCCCATACGTGCTACATGCCCTGCCCATCTCAAACGTCTGGATTTTAAGTTCCTAATTATGTCAGGTGAAGAATACAATGCGTGCAGTTCTGTGTTGTGTAACTTTCTCCATTCTCCTGTAACTTCATCCCGCTTAGCCCCAAATATTTTCCTAAGCACTTTATTCTCAAACACCATTAACCTATGTTCCTCTCTCAGAGTGAGAGTCCAAGTTTCACAACCATACAGAACAACCGGTAATATAACTGTTTTATAAATTCTAACTTTCAGATTTTTGGACAGCAGACTGGATGATAAGAGCTTCTCAACCGAATAATAACACGCATTTCTCATATTTATTCTGCGTTTAATTTCCTCCCGAGTGTCGTTTATATTTGTTACTGTTGCTCCAAGATATTTGAATTTTTCCACCTCTTCGAAGGATAAATCTCTAATTTTTATATTTCCATTTTGTATAATATTCTGGTCACGAGACATAATCATATACTTTGTCTTTTTGGGATTTACTTCCAAACCGATCGCTTTACTTGCTTCAAGTAAAATTGCCGTGTTTTCCCTAATCATTTGTGTATTTTCTCCTAACATATTCACGTCATCTGCATAGACAAGAAGCTGATGTAACCCGTTCAATTCCAAACCCTGCCTGTTATCCTGAACTTTTCTAATGGCATATTCTTGAGCGAAGTTAAAAAGTAAAGGTGATAGTGCATCTCCCTGCTTTAGCCCGCAGTGAATTGGAAAAGCATCACATAGAAACTGACCTATACGGACTCTGCTGTATGTTTCACTGAGACACATTTTAATTAATCGAACTAGTTTCTTGGGAATACAAAATTCAATAAGAATATCATATAATACTTCCCTCTTAACCGAGTCATATGCCTTTTTGAAATCTATGAATAACTGATGTATTGTACCCTTATACTCCCATTTTTTCTCCATTATCTGTCGAATACAAAAAATCTGATCTATAGTCGATCTATTACGCCGAAAACCGCACTGATGATCCCCATAATAATAGCTGTAAATTGTGATTATCTTGCGTTAATGTTAATAAAGTTGAGTTTAATAGCCTCACGAGATACTGTTCGCATTTCAGGAGAAGATTCGAACAACGAACGCGAGTTTTTCCCCCCACTCTTACAACTAACCCACGAGACGGAACAGGTCGGCTAATGAAGAACCTTGTTTGTCCCAGCCGGCCAATGACACTACCCCTATCCACCTTCGCCTTTAAGTTACCAGCTTACCCTCTCCTCTTATCCTGAAAGCACCGTATTTCCCTCGCAGGGATCCTGTCGCGAAATTTGTACAGTAGTGCTAGCGCAACGTTATTTTTTATGTACAGTACTTATATAGTTTTACATATTACAAGACTATGCTTGAATTAAAGGAAAATGATTTTAAGAGTTAATTTTTGTATCATAATTAGCCATCTATATCTTTCTTTCTTTACGAGTACAATGCGAAGAAGTCCACACCTGTGGAGTAACGGTCAGCGCGTCTGGCCGCGAAACCAGATGGCCCGGGTTCGAATGCCGGTCGGGGTAAGTTACCTGGTTGAGGTTTTTTCCGGGGTTTTCCCTCAACCCAATACGAGCAAATGCTGGGTAACTTTCGGTGCTGACTCATTTCACCGGCATTATCACCTTCATTTCATTCAGACGCTAAATAACCTAGATGTTGATACAGCGTTGTAAAATAACCCAATAAAATAAAAATAAAACAATGCGAAGAACATCCAATTTTTTATGTGCATCTGTACAGCAGAATACATGTCTTGGTTCATCTCTATATCGGCTGATCAACAAATGACATGAATATAAATACGAAACGCAGGAAACAATAGCAGCGTTTCCTACTATCTGCATTTCTGCGAATTTATTTAGGTGTAAATTAATAATTCGCAGACATCACATTAACTTTCCTGTTCTTTTATCTTAGTTCATTCACTTTTGGTTTTGAGAAATTTAAAATGTCTGTCAACTTGCTTTATTAAAAGGAAATATTTTGTGGCCGATTTCTGAAAATATCTCTGCGTACCTTGTTTTGGTATACACGTGAAAACATCAACAGTAGTCCAACGTCATGTGTCGAATGGACGCTCAGTCAATTTATTGCATTCGAGACTATTTTCAAACACGGCAGCTATTTTTGCTAGCAGTTTATAAACGAGTGGAGATCACTTTGAACATAAACACAAAGCGTTGACTGTAGCCCACGTCCGTAATAAAATGTTCTGTTGGTTTACTACCGAAACAAATGACTCGGAGTTGTAGCAATTAAGTTTTAGACATTTTAATGTTTAGAAGCTTAGCAGGTTGACATTACATTAATGTTAAATTTATATTTACAACTACTGTGTTCAAGCGCATTTTGATTTTCGTGCTGTTACTTTTCTATAGTGAATTTCTTCAATTTTTTCGAGTTCTTATTCAACTTCTGTACTTGTTAAATTGTCCTATAAATAAAAAATCGATCTCACATAAAGACTATTATTTCATACATTTTGAATTCTTTGGTCGGCGGGAAGAGGCACATAAGTAAAAAAAAAGTCGATTTTCCTGTTGTATCTAATCACATAAGTCTACTATTTTTTTCTAATTTTTTTAATAAAAAAATTCTAATCACATAGGTCTAGTATTTTTTTCTAATTTTTTAAATAAAAACATCTTGTATTCTAAATTGAAAACGGTCTTACTTTAACCAACACACATGAATTTCATTATTATACTTATTTTCAGTTAAGAGTAAATTAAAAAAAAAGTCTCTCCTGAAAAATTAATTTTTTTTTACTTATGTGCCTTTTCTCGCTGACCAAAGAATTATACTATTATAGCCTTAATATTTTACATTAGTTTATATTTGAAAACTAGCGTTGTCGTTCATGTTTATAACTTTAATGAAAAAACAAATGTAAATAATTATCGCCCCATAACTTTATTTCATTCATTATCTAAATTACTTGAAAATGTATTAAAATTAGATTAATTAGATTTGTAGAAAGTAATTTAATCCATGATAATCAATGATTGGTTTTAGAAATAATATCAGTACGGAGGATGCAATTATTGTAAACTAGCCGTACCCGTGCGCTCCGCTGCACCCGTTAGAAATAAATATAAATAATTACATAATTAACTAGGACGTTTGATCCAGGGAAATTTCGTGTTTGATAGAAGGATAAATCGTTTAATATGTTACTTAATTTAAATTGTATTTAAAATATTAAAATGCGATCATTTTGATCAAGAGATCACTCATTTGGTGCAATGACAATTCCTATAACATGTTAATAATTGTTATTACCAATTATTTTTGGAAAAGCGAAAATTAACAGAAAAATTTTGGCTACAGATTTATTATTATGTTTATATTATATTATATTATATTATATTATATTATATTGTATTATACTATGTAAAAAGAGTGTTGATAACGGATGCACTCGAATTAGAAAGTTTTTAATTTGTTGTGGGAGCTCTTGAATCTCAGGAGGAACAGCTTTTACAACAGCGCAACATAATCTGCTTGGCTCATTACCCAATTTTTTTGCATTGCATTTATTGCGTATATATTTTATGTATTTTAACACGATTCAATTGAGCATAGTTAAAATTTGAATTATAAAATAATGGATTGCTAAGCTAACGTACCATTACTGCATACTAAATCAATACACTCTCTTTGTTCGTTAATTCTCTAAGATAAAAATGAATATGTTCATAAATATTATTTTAAGAAATACAGGAAATGAATATACAGAATAACCTATCAAGTTTTCTGAGCATAAGAAGCTATTTTAATCTTACCTGTCCTCAGTTCACTCACAAGTTACTGTAATAACATTATAGCATTATGTTCATCCAGAGAAACTACACTTTCCAATGATGAAATAATAATTAATTATACAAATCGGTTAATTTAGCTTCCGATATTACTTCATACAAAGACAGAAACATTGTCTGTAGGCTATGCTTCATAGCTTTCGATTGTTGTGTCCAAGGCCCCTTATAGACGAAGTCATTTGTTTTTTAATTCATTACACGGCCTTAGATGGCAGTTATTTTAATTTTTAAACTCATTTATCTCATTAAATATCAGCCCTATCAAAATTTTGCAAAGAATAAAACTTATCGGAAATGATTTTTAAAGCAATTTTTATTATGTAACAGTTTTCATAAAAATCAATAATAAGCGAGATATTTCGATTTATTTAATTCAGGCCCCCTTATAACCCCCCTTTTAAATAATGTATTTTGAATGCCATATAGCCTATAATCTAAGTTACGACGAACTTAATTTATATTCCAATTTTCATCGAAATCCGTTCAGCCATTATCGCGTGAAAAGGTAACAAACATACAGACAGACAAACAGACAGACAGACAGACAGACATACAAAAAAAATTTCAAAAAAGCTATTTTCGGTTTCAGGGTGGTTAATTATATATGTTAGGACCAATTATTTTTGGAAAATCGAAAATTACAGAACAATTTCGGCTACAGATTTATTATTAGTATAGATGTCACGGCGCAATGTGTTAGACCTAATGCATTAGATACTGGAAGTATTTGTGTCGGTATCTTTTTAGATTCACAAAATCATTTGAAACAATAAACCATTCTCTACTTCTACCTAAATTAGATTGTTTCGGTATTAAAAGCATTTCTTTGGGTTTATTTCGGTGATATTCGAGCATCACATACCAAATTACAAAAATTGTTGAAACATATTATTAGAGCTACGTAAATGTGGGCATGAGTGTTGTCAAAAATTTGCTTGATGCAAATATTTTTTGCTGTGTGAAATGTAGAGTTGTGAGTTACAACAAATTTCCATCTTTGCAGTGTGAACCCGAAGTCCAATTATGAAGGATTATATTTAAATGAGCAAACCAGTGTTTTATCAAACCAAGCTGAAGGCAATAGTGAAAATGTTGTGATTACTTTTCAGGTGAATTACATGATTATTACGAGACATCGGATATTTAGGCACTAAAAATTGCAGTTCTAGGTGCCTAAAATAAGCCCAAAATTTAATGAATTAAGCTATATTTTAGTAAAACTAGATATTATTTCAATGTATCGAAGTACATATGATATTTCCATGCAGATATTCTGCGTCATCATACGATGAAAGAGTAATGGAACGGAGAAAAATTCTCTCCGGTGCCGGGACTTGAACCCGGGTTTTCAGCTCTACGTGCTGATGCTTTATCCACTAAGCCACACCGGATACAACCCCGGCGTCGAACAGAATTGTCTCTGATTGAGTTCCAACTCTTGGGTTCCCTCTAGTGGCCGCCCTCTGCACTACGTCTTAGATGTCTATGAACATAGGACCGAAGTCCTCATATGTGCTGAGGTGCACTCGTTATGAGTGACTAGTTGGCCGGGATCCGACGGAATAAGCGCCGTCTTAAATCACTTCGTGATTTACGCATATCATATATTATTTCAATGTACCGAAGTACATATGATATTTCCATGCTTAGTGGATAAAGCATCAGCACGTAGAGCTGAAAACCCGTGTTCAAGTCCCGGCGCCGGAGAGAATTTTTCTCCGTTCCATTACTCTTTCATCGTATGATGACGCAGAATATCTGCATGGAAATATCATATGTACTTCGGTACATTGAAATAATATCTAGTTTTACTAAAATATAGCGGAGCGCACGGGTACGGCTAGTAAATAATAAATTATTACACCAATAGCATACAAGATTCTACCGAGAAGATGTGGGTTTGCTACTGAGACAGATAAATCTCTTGCCTTGCAGCTGAGAGTACGTGTTTCGAATCTTGGCTACCTGACCGGTTATACCGCCTCAGACTGTGGGTTTCTCCCTACGCGAGCAAGATTGCTCTGATTTCAGACTAACGGAGGACTTCTCTGGTCTCTGAACTACGTGGGCGGCACGCGAAAATCATGACTGATGCAGTGAGATGAAGTACAGTTACAGACTGACGAATGACTTTCTCCTCAGCTATGCCATTGTTCTCCAGTCCCTGGAGTGGGGTTTTCAATTCGGTACTTCACGATTGATCTAAGATTTCCTCGTAGAGGATATATGGTAAACCAGCATCACACTTGCGTCACTGTTGCTGGAATCTGTGAGCTGAGAGGTAGGAGACAAGTGAAGTACAGAGCGCTGTACGGGTTTTCCTGTTCCAATAATTCATACACAAACGTAATAGATCCTGCAACTCAATACAAGAAATGCGTTCTATAAGTGATTGACGTAGAGGAAGGAATAAGTGTGTCTAATCATTGTTGAATTCATTGATTTATTCGGATATCTATCTCATGTTTGTTTTATTTTAATTGGTTATTTAATGACGCTGTATCAACTACTAAGTTATTTATCATCGATGAGATTGGTGATAGCGAGATGATATTTGACGAGATGAGGCCTAGGATTCGTCATAGATTATCTTGCATTCACATTACGGTTGGGGAAGACCTCGGAAAAAACCCAACCAGGTAATCAGTCCAAGCGGGGATCGAACCCGCGCCCGAACGCAACTCCAGACCGGCAGGCAAGCGCCTTAACCGACTGAGCCACGCCGGTGGCTATCTCATGTTTGACTTCGTGGCTTGTGAAAATACCAATTTCATATTAATTCACAGCTTATATTAGAGATTTATGCCCTGTGACGTAGGAATTTTGCTTATACTAATTAATCATACAAATCGTCATGGAAAACTTAATTTGTTCGAGGTGGTTATCAAACTCTAGATTTTCCTAAAAATATGTGGTATTCTTAAAAAAGTTAAGACATCTTTGAAATCTCTGAAAATAAATCATTATATTTATACAAAAATTGAAACATTATTTCGTCCACAAAAGATTATGTAAGAAGCATTTAATATAAAAAACAATAAAATTATGACCGCATTTTTTCAGTCATTACTTTCTAAATAAAATATTTAATATCACAATTGAAGGTCGTTTATTCTAAAAAAAACAGCACTTCTTTAGGTTTTCCTTTAAAATTACGGTTTTCCTTCAAAATTACGATTTTCCTTCAAAATTACGAAACATTACAGGGAAAGTGTCTAAACTATTTACAGTTCTAAATCTTCTGTGGGCTTTGGAACATTGACAATTGAAGAACTTTTAATAGGACCAATAATTGATGTCTGTAGAAAAAAAATATAATTGAAGATAATAACATGGCGCGTCCTCAGGTTGCGGATAGAGGAGACGGCCTCCAGATATGGAGGGTAGGTGCGAATATATTGAATAAGCAGTCGTGGACAGCCGATAAGGGGTGGTCCTCCAGCTTGGGGGTTGGGCGAAGGGCTAACAACCCATCACCGTAAAAAACAGCTTGTTACGAAATCTTACAATAAGCCTCGGAATAGGACTGATTCTCTGACGCATTGTATTCTTCACCTGACATAATTAGGAACATTAAATCCAGACGTTTGAGATGGGCAGGGCATGTAGCACGCATGGGCCAATCCAGAAATGCATATAGAGTGTTAGTTGGCAGACCGGAGGGAAAAAGACCTTTAGGGAGGCCGAGACGTAGATGGGAGGATAATATTAAAATGGATTTGAGGGAGGTGGGGTATGATGATAGAGACTGGATTAATCTTGCACAGGATAGGGACCGATGGCGGGCTTATGTGAGGGCGGCAATGAACCTTCGGGTTCCTTAAAAGCCATTTGTAAGTAAGTAAGTAAATAATAATAATAATAATAATAATAATAATAATAATAATAATAATAAGTGTGTAAGGAATAAGTGTGTCTAATCCTTGTCTGAATTCATTGAGTTATTCGGATATCTACCTCATGTTTGACTTCGTGGCTTGTAAAAATACCAATTTCATATTAATTCACAGCTTGTATTAGAGATTTATGCCCTGTGACGTAGGAATTTTGCTTATACTAATTAATCATACAAATCGTCATGGAAAACTTAATTTGTTCGAGGTGGTTATCAAACTCTAAATTTTCCTAACAATATGTGGTATTCTTAAAAAGTCAAGACATCTTTGAAATCTCTGAAAATAAATCGTTATGTTTGTACAAAAATTGAAACATTATTTCGTTCACAAAAGATTATGTAAGAAGCATTTAATATAAAAATCAATAAAATTATGACCGCATTTTTTCAGTCATTACTTTCGAAACAAAATATTTAATTTCACAATTCAAGGTCGTTTATTCTTAAAAAAAACAGCATTTCTTTAGGTTTTCCTTCAAAATTACGAAAGATTACAGGGAAAATGTCTAAACTATTTATAGTTCTAAATCTTCTGTGGGCTTTGGAACATTGACAATTGAAGAACTCTTAATAAGACCAATATTTGATGTCTATAGAGAAAAAAATATAATTGAAGATGGTAATAATAATAATAATAATTATTATTATTTATTATTATTATTTCATTCATTCATAGTTTTCTGCCCAAGGGCAGGTCCTTCACTCCAAACCCAGAATTCTCCAATCTTTTCTATTTTCTGTCTTCCTCCTTGGCTCCGCATAATGATCCTTATATATTAATGTCGTCTGCCATCTGATATCTCCGAACTCTTCTCCCGTTCACCATTTCTTCCAATCCATCTTTCAGCAGACAGTTTCTTCTCAGCCAGTGACCCGGCCAATTCCTTTTTCTCTTGTTGATCAATTTCAACATCACTCATTCTTCAAGGGCATAATTCAGAAACTATCTGGGTGATATGCATGAAAATTTGTAGCATACATGTATGTCATATGTGGAATATGTATGCCAACAATGAACTAACTAGCTTAAAAAAAGTAAGAAGTTAGTAATTTCACCCATCTCCTCCCTTAATAATTAAGGTATTTCAAAATTCGGAGAGGGAACATTTTATTTTTTTAAGTATTTTATATACCTAATTGATATGGCCTATATACAGGGTGTAACAACTTTAATGTTTAGAATTTCTGGAACATGTTTCCTGACACGTCTACGTCGATTAAACCTAACATACCTACATCCAAAGTTCTATAGGTTTGGAGTATTTGTACCCCAAAGTTAAATTTTTTAGTTTAATTTTATCGCTGAATGCTGAAAGAAGTAACACCAATTTCCGAAAGTGACATGTCTATGTCATTATTTTTATTATTACCATATTACATTTTAATAACAACTACTTGTGAGTATGAAAGAAGCAGTGCAAAGTTGAAAAAAAAAATGTCCTTAAGATTCCAAACACTGTACTTCTTGAAATTTGCTAATAGGCACGTGAAAATACCTGTGCACTAGGAATCCTACGATTTGGGAACCGTGCTTGATATGCCAAAACAGCTGCTGTTGCATTGCCATCACACATCAACTATGACGGCGTATTCCTGATGTGTGTACACAAAAGGCATGTTTTAATGGTGAAAACTCAATAAAAAGACTAGTCACAATACGGTTTATTTTTCTCACAACTGTTATTTTAAACTGTTGTATGTTTCGTTTCCTTAGCAACCTAAACAATTTTAATTTAATTTCTCTTAAAAGTAAAATTTCCTTCGTTCACTGCTTTTCAAATGTTTCTTATGTATCTCTACTTAGTAGTGCCATAAAATAGGCCTTGTATAAACGGTATAATGCTTGGAGCTGCAAGAAGTTCTATTTTTTCCAGCTCTGTTATCTCTGTAATCTCTCAATTTCGGATGTAGATTTGTTAGGTTTAATCAACGTAGAACGTGTCAGGGAACATGTTCCAGAAATTCTAAACATTAAAGTTGTTACACCTTGTATAATATACTAAAGGGATGATTCGGTGTTTTTTAATTCATATGCATGATGATACAGCAGTGATGTGATGAGGCTGACAAGGAAAACCAAATATTCGTGTTTAGTATGACAGAGCTGCTGTTATGCAATAACCAATTAATTAGTCACGTACCTGAGATATATTATAATCTCTAGGATTCTAAACTCTTGCACTTCTTATGAACATTGATCATGTTCATAGATATATCTTGATGGGAAAGTACAGTTTATTCCTCTTCTTATCTACGTGTTTTTCATAAGTACTCTGAAATACCTGATAATACAACTTAACGACATGTTGAATAACTGCGACTCTTTAATGTAATAGGATCGTTCAGGGACATCTCGTCAGGATAAGGAAAAATGTTAATTTTAGGACCAATTTATGCAAATGTTATTCTAATTTTTTCCTCAAATATTTATTTATTTATTTATTTATTTATTTATTTATTTATTTATTTATTTATTTATTTATTTATTCTGGTATAGTTAAGGTCATCAGGCCTTCTCTTCCACACCACCAGAAATACAAATACAATAACAGAAATAAAAAGGAAAAAAAAAAACACTATAAACAAAGTAGAGTCACACAAAAATATACACAGGTTGCAGTCACACAAACTTTAAATGAGTGGTTGGATATGTTTTCCGTACATTTCACATATCTGATGGCAATGTGATAATTTTATTACTTACTTACTTACTGGCTTTTAAGGAACCCGGAGGTTCATTGCCACCCTCACATAAGCCCGCCATTGGTCCCTATCCTGAGCAAGATTAATCCATTCTCTATCATCATATCCCACCTCCCTCAAATCCATTTTAATATTATCTTCCCATCTACGTCTCGGCCTCCCTAAAGGTCTTCTTCCCTCAGCTCCCAACTAACACTCTATATGCATTTCTGGATTCGCCCATACGTGCTACATGCCCTGCTCATCTCAAACGTCTGCATTTAATGTTCCTAATTATGTCAGGTGAAGAATACAATGCGTGCAGTTCTGTGTTGTGTAACTTTCTCCATTCTCCTGTAACTTCATCCCGCTTAGCCCCATATATTTTCCTAAGCATCTTATTCTCAAACACCCTTAATCTCTGTTCATCTCTCAAAGTGAGACGCCAAGTTTCACAACCATAGAGAACAACCGGTAATATAAGTGTTTTATAACTTCGAACTTTCAGATTTTTCGACAGCAGACTGGATGATAAAAGTTTCTCAACCGAATAATAACAGGCATTTCCCATATTTATTCTGTGTTTAATTTCCTCCCGATAATTTTATTTCACTGTATTTATAAAAATACTAATTTATGCCGAAATGTCGTCTTCTCCCATAATGGGGGAAATTTCGACATAACATAAATGTGACTAACATAGGAAACGCATTAAACACCAACACTTAAACACAAATTTTACTCCTGAAATATAAATATTTTGTAATACTTTTACTCGCGTTGGTCACATGTGAATTTTTCATCGGTGCTATTTTTCACACGTCTAGTGAGACCAATATTTTTTCTGTCATTCTCCAACACACTGAACACAAAGTTCTCTAGCATTGGCATCGTAGTAATATCCATTACACGCGGCGCAATACGGTTTTTGGTTTGTCCACATTGTTTGATGAACTAGGTCCCTTCCCCTACATGCCTAGCATTAGATAGCTTCTTTCTGTGGGAATGCCTAACTTTCTTTTGTGCGAGATCGTGCGTATTTGCTTGGTTTCCGCACAAAACCAATCCGCGGTAAGTCTAAAATCCCACATTCAGTATTCCCAACCTAACACACATAACAATTTCCCTCTTCTTACCGCTTAAGTGACATATTGATTTTACTGCTTTAGGCTTTTAACATATTATTTTTAAAGACGTTCACTATAGTAATAATTATAAATTGGAAACTTACCACTGCAATTTCACCTAAATTGCACTGTTAATTATTGTTTTTAAATATTTGCAAAAATTAAGTAAACTCTACAACTCCACTAAAGTTACTGCATTCGTGATGCAAGTAACATTAAGGAAGCCGTGAAAAAATCAACAAGATTCCATACTCATCATAGACTGGAGGGAAAAAAAGACAGACGTATATCACGGCCTGCTGGAGTATAGTAAACACAGAAAACATTTTAAAGCAACAATGTTGAAGATAGATATTTTTGTTTTGCAAATTTGCCGTCATTGAACAGAAACCAAGATGGAGATTTGATTGCAACTAATTAGAAATTCCTCTTTCAGGTATGTAATAAACGATCTTCGCACAAAATAATGTGCGATACACGAGCGGTATGTTTTTTTTCAATTCTCTCGGAAATTAAAAAAGCTCAACTACGTTTCGCTTTTTCAAACTTTTCGTCGAACATGAAAACTCCAACATACCGCTCTTGTAACGCATATTACTATTTGCTGTTTAGTCTCTTTCAGCTGTGTCCTATAGTTTTCAAACGTTATTACGTCTAAGTTTTGCAATTTTCTTACTCTTTTGCCACCGGATGGAAGTGTTAGCAGCGGAATTGGCGACGATTCTTCAAAGCAAGTATCAGTAGGTGAAGAGTTACGTAAGCCTAAATGTCCTTATGCAGATGGTGTTTATGGTGTTCTTGGGGACTAGTAATTTCTTCAACGCGAATTTCACATCCATTTTCAGCTAGAATCAGATAGATCGTACTCAAACATGTTGTCCTGCAGTACGTCAGAACGTCAATTCTCTTACGTCATTAATTGTTAATCCATATAGCCTTTAGAATCAAGGCTAAGAATGTGCCGAACTATTGATCTTCCATGTTTGTATCGAGAGTTATGCCTTTTTCTATTTTTCCGATATCAATTAAAATTAAAATATGAAGTTTAATTGAGATCAGTTCAATGGTGAATGATTAGTTTCATACAAAATTAAACAGACACAGAAAAAGAAAAACAGATAGACGGACAAAGTGGCACTAAAAGCTCTATGAAGAATTGCGAATTCTTCTAAGGCCAAACTTACAAAAATTTTGATAAAGACAGCCCCCCCCCCACCCAGATCATGTAAGAAGAACCACAAGCAAAATGAGAACTGGACACATGTAGAGATCTCCCTAAAACAGTGTTGAAATCTCCCCGAGTTACACTTCATTCAAAAGATGATAGCACACCCGAAATTGTTTGAAGGTAACCAGTTTGGCGCCTTTAATAATCTGTAAAATGTGTGTACATTAATTTGTGCATCTACTAATATCACAAACATCCAGTCAAAGTAAAATAAAGTAAAGATGTTATATTGATTCATGACCGAAAAGAAACGTGTAACTCATATTTATTGTGTTTATCGCCTTTTGTGAACGTAAAACGTAAGTAGAAGCCACGAGATTTACTTAGGTACATAGAGACTAAAAACACAGCCAACACAGATCTAATGAAGTTCGAGCTTTCTTCATTAGGAACAGTGCTCGAAATATCTACGTTTCTTAAAAGTATTGAGATCTCCCAAAACGATCCTATATATTGGCAACTGGAACCATCCGTCTTCTGTCCTCTTCCCCAGATACGGAGTAGTATTTACTGTTTCTTAGATTTATTCTCAAAACAAATAGCTAATACAAGAAGCTAATTCCTAGTGAGATATTTGATAAATACTGCAGATAATGTAATGTTTGTGGTGAATAATGCGAACGTGGGCAGATTATTTTCCACTACTTTGTTTTCCTTTGGTATTAAACTATTTAATAACATTTTTGGTATTAAACTATTTAATCAAATTTATATTAAAAACAAACACTAATACAATAGGATAATTTCTAGTGCGATATTTGATAAATACTGTAGATAATGTAATGTTTGTGGTGAATAATGCTAACGTGGGCAGATTATTTTCCACTGCTTTGTTTTCCTTTGGTATTAAACTATTGAATAACATTTTTAGTATTAAATTGTTTAATCAAATTTATATTAAAAACAAATACTAATACAATAGGATAATTTCTAGTGAGATATTTGATAAATACTGTAGATATAATATTTGTGGTGAGTAATGCCAACGTGGGCAGGTTACTTTCCACCACTTTGTTTTCCCTTGATATTAAACTATTTAATAACATTTTTGGTATTAAACTATTTAATCAAATTTATATTAAATACAAATACTAATACAAGATGCTAATTCCTAGTGAGTTTGATAGTACTCTAGATAATGTAATATTTGAGGTGAATATTGCGAAAGTGGGCAGGTTGCTTTCCACTACTTTGTTTTCCTTTGGTATTAAACGATTTAATAAAATTTATACTAAACACAAATACTAATACAAGATGCTAATTCCTAGTGATATATTTCATAAATGCTGTAGATAATGTAATATTTGTGGTGACTAATGCTAACGTGGGCAGGTTACTTTCCACCACTTTGTTTTCCCTTGATATTAAACTATTTAATAATTTCTGGCATTAAACTATTTAGTCAAATTTATATTAAAAATAAATACTAATGCAATATGCTAATTCCTAGTGAGATATTTGATAAATACTGCAGATAATGTATTATTTGTGGTGAATAATGCGAACGTGGGCACGTTACTTTCCACTTACTTTGTTTTCATTTGGTATTAAACTATTTCATAAAATTTATTCTCACAACAAATAATACAATATGTGAGTTTCAAATTAGATATTTGATAGAGACTGCAGAATATGTATTATTTGTGGCGAATAATACGAACGTAGGCAGGTTCCTTTCCACTAATTTGTTTTCTTTGGTATTAAACTATTTTATAAAATTTATTCTCAAAACAAGTAATACAATTTGTGAGTTTCAAGTCATATATTTGATAGAGACTGCAGATAATGTATTATTTGTAGCGAATAATACGAACGTGGGCAGGTTCCTTTCCTTAATTTGTTTTCTTTGGTATTAAACTATTTTATAAAATTTATTCCGAAACAAATAATACAATATGTGAGTTTCAAGCCAGATATTTGATAGAGACTGCAGATAATGTATTATTATTTGTGGTGAATAATACGAACGTGGGCAAGTTCCTTTCCATTAATTTGTTTCCTTTGGTATTAAACTATTTCATAAAATTTATTCTCACAACAAATAATACAATATGTGAG
This sequence comes from Periplaneta americana, assembly GCF_040183065.1. Lineage (NCBI taxonomy): Eukaryota > Metazoa > Arthropoda > Insecta > Blattodea > Blattidae > Periplaneta > Periplaneta americana. The sequence goes on along the minus strand of NC_091131.1, from coordinate 10,483,466 downwards.
TTTCAAATCAGATATTTGATAGAGACTGCAGAATATGTATTATTTGTGGCCAATAATACGAACGTAGGCAGGTTCCTTTCCACTAATTTGTTTTCTTTGGTGTTAAACTATTTTATAAAATTTATTCTCAAAACAAGTAATACAATTTGTGAGTTTCAAGCCAGATATTTGACACAGACTGCAGATAATGTGTCATTTATGGCGAATAATACGAACGTAGGCAGGTTCCTTTCCATTAATTTGTTTTCTTTGGTATTAAAGTATTTCATAAAATTTATTCTCGAAACAAATAATAGAAGATGCGAATTCCAAGTCCGATATTTGATAGAGACTGCATATAATATATTATTATTTGTGGTGAATAATACGAACGTGGGCAGGTTCCTTTCCATTGTTTTGTTTTTCCTTTGCATTGATAATTTATTTTAAGCTACTATTTCTTTATTGTAGTGACGTTATCGTCTTATAGTCTCTGAATAACTTTCTGTAGCTTTTAAATAATGCTTGGTTCACTCTGCATTTTAAACATACAGTAGGCCTACGTGTTGTAAGGGCTCGGTACCACTCTGAGAAATGAGTAAAGTACGATGTAACTTGTAGAACAACTAATTACTAGCAGTATGGACTTTGATACGCATGTAATAAAATTAAATCCTGAGCTTAGTTTAAAGTATCAGTGATAAAATAATAAACAAATTTTCCCGATATTTTACCCGTGTTATCTTAATGTGTACACAAGATGCATATCTGAAGAGGAATGTTAAGTGCAAAAAACATGGAACTTAACACATACCTTGGCTTAACTAGATATCTGGACTGTGCTGAGCTCTTGAAGAAAAATGTTCCTCCTCGTGTGACGTAATTTAGCTTGAAAATCCTCACAATTATGGCTAGGACCATCAACGTGAGAGCGAGCAAGGCGTTGTTTGTACTACACATGCTGGGGTGTCTACTACGGAGATATCTGCAGGCCGTGGCCGCCACTGCCTCGTGGGCTCCGACGCGTACGGGGCGAAGTCCGTCGCTCAATCGGAGGATCGTAATGAAGTGGGCCATGTCATTACTACTCACTAGAAGGGCACGAGTCCACATAGTCCGGTTATTGATAAAAGTCGCTTTCTGATACAACTTGTTTGCCTCTGCTTTTGACACTTTCTGTTTACTTAATGTCAGCAAAGGCCGTGAAAACAGTGGGTTAGGATATGATTTGAAGAACAGGATCTTTATCAAAATTATGGGCAATATTTGTAGTTAAATAAATAAAGTGAAGCCAATTTGTAGTAAATCTTCCTGTGAATTTAATGGTAAAAAAAAAAAAAAAACTGACTGAGTTATACAAATTTTTGTAAATAGTTTCAAATTGGGGGCTAATTGCTAAATTTGGATTCCCTTCTGTTTTTTTTAAACCTTACTTACTTACTTACTTACTGGCTTTTAAGGAACCCGGAGGTTCATTGCCGCCCTCACATAAGCCCGCCAATGGTCCATATCCTGAGCAAGATTAATCCATTCTCTATCATCATATCCCACCTCCCTCAAATCCATTTTAATATTATCTTCACATTTACGTCTCGGCCTCCGTAAAGGTCTTTTTCCCTCCGACCTCCCAACTAACACTCTATATGCATTTCTGGATTCGTCCATACGTGCTACATGCCCTGCCCATCTCAAACGTCTGGATTTAATGTTCCTAATTATGTCAGGTGAAGAATACAATGCGTGCAGTTCTGTGTTGTGTAACTTTCTCCATTCTCCTGTAACTTCATCCGTCTTAGCCCCAAATATTTTCCCAAGCACCTTATTCTCAAACAACCTTAACCTATGTTCCTCTCTCAGAGTGAGAGTCCAAGTTTCACAACCATAAAGAACAACCGGTAATATAACTTTCAGATTTTTTGACAGCAGACTAGGTGATAAAAGCTTTTCAACCGAATAATAACAGGCATTTCCCATATTTATTCTGTGTTTAATTTTCTCCCGAGTATCATTTATATTTGTTACTGTCGCTCCCAGATATTTGAACTTCTCCACCTCTTCAAAAGATAAATTTTCAATTTTTATATTTCCATTTCGTACAATATTCTCGTCACGGGACATAATCATATACTTTGTCTTTTTCGGAATTTACTTCCAAACCTATCTTGTTTTTAAACCTAATACTCAAATTTAGATTTTATACCTACGATTGTCAGTACACAAAAAATTGTAAGTTTTGAAAAGAAAACAAGGAATTTCTAATTTTCAGTATCCTCTTCCCTTAACAGTTAGTTATTTAATGTTTTACCTGTTCAAGTTACTAATAAACTGATTACCCTATCTGAGCCACTAAAATAAGAAATTCCAATGTAATAATGTCAATAAACTAAAACACAGCCTCTAGTGGATAGACAAATGAGTAACTCAATATATCCAATATTTAAGATGTATTTGGGTATACTTACAACGAATTTTCTATAAAATGTCATCTGTTTCTTAGACAATTTTTATGTAGGGTAAATTAGGGTCTGTTGGACAGTCGGGCATGTTGGACACGTTGTACTTTAACGTGTTACCTCGCCACTTGTGGACACCACATTCTGCTAGAAGTCAATGACGGAAGTAGCCCCACTCGTGACTACTTCCCTCATTGACTTCTAGCAGAATGTGATGCCCACAAGTGGCGAAGTAACACGTTAAAGTATAAAGTGTCCAACATCCCCGACTGTCCAACAGACCCTAGTTTACTCTATGTAGAAGTAAGGCACCGGCGGAATCTAGGGGTTACGAGCGTGGAGTTCGAATCCCACTTGGGTTGATTGCCTGGTTTAGAAGATTTATTCTAAGATTTCCACAACTGTTAGGCGAATGTTGGATAATCTCATAACGAATCTTGTCAAGTACAATCTCACTGTCGCCAATAGTATCGACGCTAGGCCACTCCCGCATCTTCGAGTAATCGATTTGGAAAAACCCTAGAAGCAGGGTTATCATTGTATCTCCCGCTCAAAATATCAAAGAGCGAAGTTAATGAACACTTCTGAAACGTCAATCAATTTCACAATCTCTTGTGATGGAATCCTCTGCCCTGCATTACTGATATCAATCAATTCTTATCTTCTCGGGCTTAACGAAATCATTATAAATTACGTGACAAATTGCACCTTCTTTTAGCCTACAAAACATGAGTTGGGTTTTCCGTCCTGTGTACGTGTTTTTCAGTGGCTCCTCAGTAGTCCGAGGACAGTTTCTTTGATGGTAAAGGTTAACTAAAAGAGCGTGTAAGTTGTGGGGAGCGATGAAGAATGACTACAAGGCAATGAGGGAAGTGAATGTAGAAACGGAAATTTCTATTTAACTCTAAGTCGTACCGTGGATAATGGAGCAATTATGAAATAAGAATTGCAAGGTGGAGCTAGTTCTTGGAGAATATCCACTCCACAACCATTTTGTGTTCTAGAAGTCTCTGCCTGGGATTTTTATTTTTAGTGGGTTATTTTACGACGCTTTATCAACAACTTACGTTATTTAGCGTCTGAATGAGATGAAGGTGATAATGCCGGTGAAATGAGTCCGGGGTCCAACATCGAGAGTTACCCAGCATTTGCTCATATTGGGTTGAGGGAAAACCCCGGAAAAACCTCAACCAGGTAACTTGCTCCGACCGGGAATCGAACCCGGGCCACCTGGTTTCACGACCAGACTCGCTAGCCGTTACTCCACAGGTGTCGGCCTGGGATTGGAATCTACAGGGACATAATTTTATTTTTACTAACATTTCTAATATTAACTTGCCTATACCTCTGGATCAACGCCGTTTGCTACCCCCTTCCACGACTGAAGTTCGATCTTACTGACTAATATACAAACAAATCACTTTACTAGGTATAGGAGGGCAGAAAAGTAGTTCATCCATTTACGTAAACTAGGAAATATTGCGCTTTTGAGTTTGATCATTTCCATTAGATTTTGTTTAATCAAAATACAGTACATTATTAACAATGAGTGTTTTTACTCACGAACTGAGCTGTCCATGTGGACGTATTCATTATGCAGTGTATATTATACTGCCTAGAGCACATTAGCGTACAATATAGAGAATGAAGTTAAATTAAAAAATAATCATAATATGGATATTTGAACACATTTTTTAAAATGTGGTCATTCATTTCGATACAGGCTTCAGTTCTAATGTGTATATTATCGCACTATAGACTATTGTACCTAATCCCAATTACCAGTTTCGTCCTTCGTACTAGTAACTCATGTTGAAATAATTCTGTACTTACTCTATAAAAGAGTACCTTACGTACTGTAAATTCGATCTTCACTTCTGCCCGATCCGAAAAGATAAAATTACTCAGACATACTAACTACTGTCCGTCCAAGTGGTTATGTCGTAGGGTCGTAGAAAGGGAGAAAATCACGTGACAGTTAATTACTTAACGAGGCCCTTTTATTTAAGTTATTTTAAACAGTTGTATAATATTATGTAGACGTCCAATTCCTAACAGAAATTAATGTTCTCAGAAAAGAGCTAAAACAGTCCAGCTACTAGCTGGCGAATGAAAGCTGGTGGGGAAACCGGGATACGACGTAGGCAAATGGACGACAGTACCTGTGCGAAAATGATTCAATATTGAATGCTCTTTCGTCACTGGAAAACGCGAACATATTTTTGGAACGTACTTTTACTATGACCGTAAGGCTACTATGACTGTATATGCGATCTTGGATCCGTGTGGAGGACGGTTGAACTTCATTAGTACAAGGGGTGGGAGTGAAGTACGTTCAAAAACTCAGGTACGATAAAAATTGAAGTAAAAATAAAATGATGTCCCTGTATGAGCTACAGTTGAACCTGTATTTGAAGTTGGGGGAAAAACTGTGTAAGCTAACGATAATAGTGTTGTAATTGGACGGGGGGGGGGGTCTGAGCTGAAGTTCACGTGCTGAAAACGGTATATGAGGAATCGATTAAATCGTCCGATTAGAGATGCTGTAATATGGTGGCTAATTTGCGCTCCCTGGCAACTGCGTAATTGTGGTGAGCAATTTTATTGCTTGTTTGTGGAAAGCTACACACAACGTAGACGTGTGCAACAAGCTGGTCAAACTGGATCGCAGGAATACGCGTACAGAATCCAAGAAAGTAATTCAAGTTATGCAATTGACTGACGAAGTAATTTCTTAGGGCCAACCGTGTGCATGTAACGGCCGAATCGTAGCTTTAATATTACGTGGAAATGATCTTGGGTTTGAAGCTCTCCTAGGGTACGAAAGTTTATCCGTTGTAAATTTTGAGACTTCTGGTGTGTTAAAGAAGCGATACCGTGTTGACTTCACGTTACGGGTTCCTGTCTAAAGTCTGTGTGATGTACAGAGTGATTTATATAGAACTGACACATTTATTTCATTAATTGTTTCAAAACGAATTGTGCTAGCGACAACTTATTATCCCTGAAATGTAGAGGAATTTTGGGAGATTATTTACCTCTATAGCAAATGTTGGAAATGTCCTCCATCCTGCATAAGGCACAACTCAACACGTCGTTCCATGTTACTGGCCACTCGTTGGAGGACTCTGTTGTCAATAGCTTGAATCTCCTGTGTGATGTTGTGCTTCAGATCGTCCAATGTCTGGGGACGTGTGGCGTAAACCTGTCTTTTAGGTAACCCCATAGAAAGAAGTCCGGCATTGTCAAATCCGGAGATCTCGGTGGCCACAGGTTCCTGGAAATTATTCGGTCGTCAAAGAAACTTTTCGCAGCTCTCTAACACATTGAGTAGGTGTACCCTGTCTCCTGTGGCAAACGTCTTAATGATTTTTTGGGTGACTGCTCCAGTCGTGCTCTTACGTCAACAACAACCGTGTGAAGCCTAGATGAACGATGCTTGCCCTTTTCACTCACCAGAGATCCAGTTGTTTCCAATTTGTTTACCAGTCCCAGTGTTGTGTTTCTTTTGGGAGGATTGCGAACACCAAATTCTCTCTGGTATGCCCTTTGAGTAGTTGTAATTGAATTCATAATCCAGTATTGCTTCACAAGGAAGAGTCGTTGATTTAATGTGTACTGCATTTTCACGTTGACACAAAATGTCGAAAACAGCTGCCAACAATAGGAATAAAACATAAACATCTGCGCATCTAGTGCTGCCAACAATAGGAATAAAACATAAACATCTGCGCATCTAGTGACAAGGAATCGAAACTCCAGAACATTCTGCTTAATTTGGTGCTAAAATTGGGTCAGTGCTGCCAACAATAGGAATAAAACATAAACATCTGCGCATCTAGTGACAAGGAATCGAAACTCCAGAACATTCTGCTTAATTTGGTGCTAAAATTGGGTCATTGAATGAATTTCCAACGGAATAATTAAAGAAAGAAATGTGTCAGTTCTATATAAATCACTGTGTATCTTGTCTCACTGTGAAAAGAGAGAGAAAGGAGATATGTCTTACTTCGTCTGTATTGTTATGGCAATGGGGGAGTGGAGCGATGCCGTCCATCCATCCAGTGGCGGAAGGGACTAGTTGATACATTCTGTAGCACAAAATAAAATAACAAAGTATCTCTCTTCGTACTGTGTAGTTCCGTCACTGAGCTTGTCTTTCAAGAAACTGAGTTCCGGTAGCCTGTACAATAACAAGGTTTTGAAAGGAATCCTAAAAATTTACAACCCTCCTATAATCTCCACCCTCATTTGAAGGGACTTTGTTTTATTGCTACTGAGACAAGATAAACCTTACCAGGTATAGTACCACGCACACGAATTCAAACATGGACGCAGGGCAAAAGGATCGGAGGTTCACGTGCTCAAACCTGAGAAGAACAATGGAATTTTAAGGATGACCAAATCTTTAAGGTAAGATAAGTAAAGTGGAGAGATCTGTGCATTAACTCACTTTACAACATGTAAAATAATTCCGTTCCTGAATGATAGGCTAAGGCAGAATTTATTGACTACTTCTCCCCCACTGTAAGATTAAATTCTAGAATGATGAATGGCCTAAATGCGTGCGGCTTTATCCCACTGAAAGCCTCACAAAAGGAATGAATAATAAATTTAGCCTGCTAGATCCCGTAAGGGCAAGGACCTCCTGATTGACAGGGCTTGGCTCAGTAGACTTGACTCGTTAGGTGAGCCGGTCCTAAGGAGTGATATCATCGAACTTGGCTGCACTACTTCGTTTCTATGTACACAAACACTATATGCACTTGTAAGATCCTTATTCGCACAACATTAAACACTGAGGACGGTTGCTTCTAGATCTCTCCATAGCTGTCTGTCTCTTGTACTGCTCGTCCATTGTGCTCCTGCCTTCTTCTTGAAGAAATCGGCCCATCTAGTCGTCTGGCGTCCCACTCTTAACTACCTATAAGCTACTCTTAAATTCAGTTTTAGAATCGACTCTTTAATATTTTCCTTATTCTATAATTTTCTGGGCAAGATAAATAATATAGGGTGACAGAAGAAAGGGCGTTTTGTGAGGTGATTTTAAATCGCATGGATGAAGATGGAGACTTTATTGACACTTTGTTTATTTTATTGGGTTATTTTACGACGCTGTATCAACATCTAGGTTATTTAGCGTCTGAATGAAATGAAGGTGATAATGCCGGTGAAATGAGTCCGGTGTCCAGCACCGAAAGTTACCCAGCATTTGAGGGAAAACCCCGGAAAAAAACCTCAACCAGGTAACTTGCCCCGACCCGGATTCGAACCCGGGCCACCTGGTTTCGCGGCCAGACGCGCTGACTGTTACTCCACAGGTGTGGACTTCACACTTTGTGTATGTCTGACGAAGCACAGTTCCATCTCAGTGGTAGTCACTTAAAGGACGTCCTTTACAAGAAATAGATGACAGACTATATACTTGATCTTGCGTACGTCATTTCGAAAAAAAAATTAAGTCAATAACCAACTACGTATCATCCTTTCCTCTGCCGGATTCTATATATGCACAGCGTCCCCTTCTTGTCTGCAGAACGGACTTATGTATCCTTATCGATGTTTCCACTTTTGTTCCTTTATCTCTAAATTCTTAATCGCCATCATTTAATGGATTCTGTTCCACTGTATTTATTATTTTTTTATTTTCATTTTATTTTTTTTGTTTCTTATTTTTGTTGTGTAATCATTTAATCGTCTTTATTTATCACTTAACGCCAATATGTAACCCACTGGTGTTGTTTTTTTATTATTAACTAGCCGTACCCGTGCGCTCCGCTGCATCCGTTAGAAATAAATACAAAGTAATTACATAATTAAAATAGGACATTTCATCCAGGGAATATTCGTGTTTGATAGAAGGATAAATCGTTTAATATGTTACTTAATTTAAATTATATTTAAATAATTAAAATGGAATCATTTTGGTCCAGAGAGCACTCATTTGGTGCAATGACAATTCCTTTAACATGTTTCTTAATTTTTATTACATGCATCCATAGTTCAATGAACATTGACATCATATACATTTAATGTGTATACTTTATTTTACTTGTTATATGTTTCCATTGAATTATGGTAATAACTTAATTTTAACTCCTGTTTTCTACGTATTCAGTAAATGGCGCTTGGCCCACTATGGTTCTGAATCCTTCAAATAACTTAAATTATATTATATTATATTATATTATATTATATTATATTATATTATATTATATTATATTATATTATATTATATTATATTATATTATACAGTATTATATTATATAAAAAGTGTGTTGATAACGGATGTACCCCGATAAGTAAGTTTTCAATTTGTTATGGGGGCTCTTGAATCTCAGGAGGAACAAATTTTATTTTACTACAGGGCAACATAATCTGCTTGGCTCATTACCCAAATTTTTTGCATTGTATTTTAATGCATATGTATTTTATGTATTTTTAACTCGATTCAATTGAGCATAGTTAAAATTTGGATTATAAAATAATGAAATGCTAAGCTAACATATTATTACTGCATACTAAATCAATACACTCTCGTTGTTCGTTAATTCTCTGAGATAAACATTATTTTAAGAAATACAGGAAACGAATACACAGAATAGCCTATCAAGTTTTCTGTGCATAATAATCTATTTTAATCTTACCTGTCCTCAATTCACTCAGAAGTTACTGTAATAACATTACAGCATTATGTCCATACAGAGAAACTACACTTTCCAATGGTGAAATAATAATTAATTATACAAATCGGTTAATTTAGCTTCCGATATTGCTTCATACGAACAAAGAAACATTTTCTGTAGGCTATGATTCATAGCTTTCGATTGTTGTTGACCAAGGCCCCTTATAGACGAAGTCATTTGTTTATTTCATTACACGGCCATAGATAGCAGTTATTTTAATTTTAAAAACTCATTTATCTCATTAAATATCAGCCCTATCAAATTTTTCAAAGAATAAAACTTATCGGAAATGATTTTTAAAGAAATTTTTGTTATGTAACATTTTTCATAAAAATCAATAATAAGCGAGATATTTGGATTTATTTAATTCAGGCCTCCTTATAACCCCCCTTTTAAGTAATGTATTTTGAATGCCATATAGCCTAAAATCTAAGTTACAACGAACTTAATTTATATTCCAATTTTCATCGAAATCCGTTCAGCCATTATCGCGTGAAAAGGTAACAAACATACAGACAGACAGACAGACAGACATACAAACAAAAATTTCAGAAAAGCGATTTTCGGTTTCAGGGTGGTTAATTATATATGTTAGGACCAATTATTTTTGGAAAATCGAAAATTACCTGAAAAATTTCGGCTACAGATTAATTATTATTATAGATATATTTTTTTGTATACACTTTATTCAATTGTCGGTTTCTGGTTTAATTATGTGAATCCTACTCAATTGTAATCTAATACTAATACTAATATATATATATATATATATATATATATATATATATATATATATATATATACTAACTATTTTTACTGTGTACATATTTTTATTGAATTATCGGCTTCTGTTTTTATGTGATTCGTATTTGATTCTAACAACATTAATATGCATTCCACTATGTTTATTTTTATTTTACGAGGTAAATTTTTATGTAACTACCTCTTTTGATCTCATTATGTACCTAAATTGTATCAGTATGTAATTACTTAATTCCGATCCAGTTTTATGTTCAACTGTATAAGCAAATTTTAATCCTGGTTGAGTGTTTGCCTTACGGCCTTAAATCTGCGAGGTTAAATAAAGCCATTACTTACTTACTTACAAATGGCTTTTAAGGAACCCGAAGGTTCATTGCCGCCCTCACATAAGCCCGCCATCGGTCCCTATCCTGTGCAAGATTAAGCCAGTCTCTATCATCATACCCCACCTCCCTCAAATCCATTTTAATATTATCCTCCCATCTACGTCTCGGCCTCCCTAAAGGTCTTTTTCCCTCCGGTCTCCCAACTAACACTCTATATGCATTTCTGGATTCGCCCATACGTGCTACATGCCCTGCCCATCTCAAACGTCTGGATTTCAAGTTCCTAATTATGTCAGGTGAAGAATACAATGCGTGCAGTTCTGTGTTGTGTAACTTTCTCCATTCTCCTGTAACTTCATCCCGCTTAGCCCCAAATATTTTCCTAAGCACCTTATTCTCAAACACCCTTAACCTATGTTCCTCTCTCAGAGTGAGAGTCCAAGTTTCACAGCCATATAGAAGAACCGGTAATATAACTGTTTTATGAATTCTAACTTTCAGATTTTTGGACAGCAGACTGGATGATAAGAGCTTCTCAACCGAATAATAACACGCATTAAATAAAGCCATTATTATTATTATTATTATTATTATTGTTGTTGTTGTTATTATTATCATGCTAAACCTATCCGTTCCTCTCTTGAGTCAAGTCTTATGTATTGTTCCTGTCCCCACAAGATCTTCATTTCTCTGTAATCACATGACCGTAATCTGTTTAAGTTACTGAATATTTCAAGCTCGCTATCTCATTACTCCTATCATTTCTAATTTTACAGACTAACTTTATGTCCAGTGAACCGATTTCCTACTTAATCTGCTTACATTGTATTCCGATCCTCTTAGCCAAGTTGACTAAGAAGTGGAGGTGCTATCAGAGACTGCAACATCAGTATGAGTAGGTCAAAAATGGAATGGTAACAGACTGCCTCTCAACTGTTTTGTCCACTACAAAATGTTATTGGATGTGTCCGGGTCGAATATCAGAATCCACTAACAGATGTAACAGCGAATTTTTATTCTCCATATGAATTTGATAGAAAACACTCCAATAAACAGTTTGTTGAGACGCTTGATTACATAATGAGAGTTTTATCTCGAAATAGTTCGTGTCTCGGTTATTGCTCGACATTCTTGATAGCAGGGGTGACTTTCTCCCTCCAAGATGTCAATAAGTAAAGATTAGAGGAGGCCTGACTTCCACCCATCAAGTCATCACATGCAACGACTCCTTTACTGATGTCTGCAACAACAGACTGGAATACTTAAAGCATGCTTTGCAATTGTTCATCCCAAGCTTCGTTTATAGTTTATAGTAAGCCTACATACAGGTACGAGTGCGACCAAAACGACAAAATTACAATGGTTTGCAGAATGAAATGTAGGCCTATAAGCAGTTTACATCTGTATTTTAGACCTGGGTCCAGTAGATCGACTTTGCCTCTCGAATTGATAAAAATGTAAAGGGGGGATTTCTCGTTGATATATATTTTCAATTAATTATGATACTTAATCACTCATTTAAAGTTTGTGTGACTGCAACCTGTGTATATTTTTATGTGGATTTACTTTGTTTATAGTGTTTTTTTCTTTCTCTCTTTATTTCTTGTGTAGCTTTACTTTGTAAGTGTATTTTTTTCTGTTTATTTCTATTATTGTATTTGTATTCCTGGTGTTGTGGAAGAGAAGGCTGATGGCCTTAACTACACCAGAATAAATGAATAAATAAATAAATAAATAAATAAATAAATAAATAAATAAATAAATAATAAATACATTTTCAAAAGCATTTATATCAATTAGAACATTTATTCATTCATAGTTTCCTCCCCAAGCGCAGATCCTTCACTGCAAACCCAGCATTCTCCAATATTCCCTATTTTCCGCCTACCTCTTATTATCCGCAAATTATCCATATACCTTAATGTCGTCTATCATCTGATATATTCTTCTGCTCCGAACTCTTCTTCCGTTCACCATTTCTTCCAGTGCATCCTTCAGTAGGCAGTTTCTTCTCAACCAGTGGCCCAGCTAATTTCTTTTCTCTTCCTGATCAGTTTCAACATAATTCTTTCTTCTTCTACTCTTTCTAGTACAGCTTCATTTATTATTTTGTCTGTCCACTTCATACGCTCCTTTTTTCGTATCAACATTTAAAATGCTTCCAGTTGTTTCTCTTCACTTGATCGTGATATATTCGGTTTTAAACATTCGATTTATTCGATATATTCGGTAAAGCTATGTATTATTATTATTATTATTATTATTATTATTATTATTATTATTATTATTATTATTATTATTATTATTATTTATTGTCGTTGTTAATATTGCTTTTAATTATTGTGGCACCTGACATGCTTTTCGAATTTCAGGTGCCGTGATGATTCTCTATTCTACCTCAAAACTTAATAAAAACATCAGATAGGCCTACTAGATAATTCACAAATACAAAGAGGCCCTAGTTATATTCTCAATTGTAAATTCAATTTCAAATTTATTTACATTGTGTAAATACAAATTTAGAGTTTGTAAATACGTATAAACAAAAATACATATAAACACAAAACATAGATAAATAACAATACAAATGAAATGAATAAATAATAGATAAGTAAAAAAGTGAGGATATCAATTTAGAAAATCGTATTATGGAAACAATAAGGACAAACGTTTATGAACTAAAATGTTTTGATATAGGCCTACTATTTATATATTGAAGGATAACTTTTTTTAAGTGTTGAACTGAAGGTGATATTTACAAACGATACTCAGAATAAGCTCACTATAACAAATTCACTCTTGGAGAAAAATGTTTTGACCAAAAAAAAAAAAAATAAAATAAATAAAAGTAAGTTTTCAGAAATGCAATTTCAGGTAAAATATTGCTATTCAGGTCTGTGTAGTATTATAGGCCTATTATTAAAACAGGTATTCAAAAGGGGTTTCGTAACGAGCTTTTTTTTTACGGTGATGCGTTGTTAGCCCTTCGCCCAACCCCGAAGCTGGAGGACCACTCCTTATCGGTTGTCGGGGTGATGAATCTTGCTCAGGATAGGGACCAATGGCGTGCTTATGCGAGGGCGGCAATGAACCTCCGTATTCCTTAAAAGCCAGTAAGTAAGTAAGTAAGTAAGTAAGTAAGTAAGTAAGTAAGTAAGTAAGTAAGTAAGTAAGTCTCGCCCAACTCCGAAGCTGGAGGACCACCCCTCATCGGTTGTCGGGGTGATTAATCTTGCTCAGGATAGGGACCAATGGCGGGCTTATGTGAGGGCGGCAATGAACCTCCGTATTCCTTAAAAGCCAGTAAGTAAGTAAGTAAGTAAGTAAGTAAGTCTCGCCCAACCCCGAAGCTGGAGGACCACCCCTTATCGGTTGTCGGGGTGATTAATTTTGCTCAGGATAGGGACCAATGGCGTGTTTATGTGAGGGCGGCAATGAACCTCCGTATTCCTTAAAAGCCAGTAAGTAAGTAAGTCTCGCCCAACCCCGAAGCTGGAGGACCACCCCTTATCGGTTGTCGGGGTGATTAATTTTGCTCAGGATAGGGACCAATGGCGTGTTTATGTGAGGGCGGCAATGAACCTCCGTATTCCTTAAAAGCCAGTAAGTAAGTAAGTAAGTCTCGCCCAACCCCGAAGCTGGAGGACCACCCCTTATCGGTTGTCGGGGTGATTAATCTTGCTCAGGATAGGGACCAATGGCGTGTTTATGTGAGGGCGGCAATGAACCTCCGCATTCCTTAAAAGCCAGTAAGTAAGTAAGTAAGTAAGTAAGTGAGTGAGTGAGTAAGTAAGTAAGTAAGTAAGTCTCGCCCAACCCCGAAGCTGGAGGACCACCCCTTATCGGTTGTCGGGGTGATTAATCTTGACCAATGGCGGGCTATGTGAGGGCGGCAATGAACCTCCGTATTCCTTAAAAGCCAGTAAGTAAGTAAGTATTCAGAGGGGGAATTTTCTATATCCGGTTGGGAGTGAACGCAGGAATATGGAAGTTGAAAAAAAAATCCATAAGGGGCGAAATTCTCCGGCATCTCCCCCCTTCAATTTCAACACTGGTCTCACCAAATGCAGCCCACCTCGGACACATGCTATGAGGTTTATGATGTATAAAATAGCCATGGGGTAGATTGTTCTTCAAATGATTATGTTTATAGAAACCACATTTCAGGCATCACTCGAGATAAGTGTGTAGGAGGACGAACACCGAAGCTCCTGCGGTCCACAGATCCCTCGTCCAGCATCGTGAAGAATGTGCGCCGTGAAGGAGCAGTCGGAAATAGGAGGAGGCTGCTAGGTCAGGAGTTGCGAGATTATTGTTATGTGGGTGGCTTTGGGGATATTGGGACACATGATGACGTGATGATGAGTTCGCAGGGTGGAGTGCATATTCGGAATACCCAGGGAAGTGAAGCATGGGTTATTTTGAACGGTTGGGCTGGTTCGCCACATATCGGTTGACACCCAGGGAAGAACTCTGGCTTTCACAGTCGTCTTTCGTGACTTAATTAATTTTATGTGTGTCAATTACTTAATACGTAAAATTTCTATTGACTTGCAGGTGTATGTTATGAAAAGGAAAAACCCTAGTTTATGGGAAAATATTATGTTGGTGCCTTGATTACAACTGACAATCACAAAACCTAATTGCTGTCCATACCGAGTATGAGATAACAATTAAAGATAAGATATCAGAAAGTTTCGACATAAATGGACGGAACTGGTTTACTACGATTTATTCTTGTTTTTTTTTTTCTTTTAGAAGGATGATCCGAAGTTCGAAGCTTGAGTCAGGCTTCTTATTTAGCTATCCAGCTATAATCACATTAAAATGTTTAAAACAATGTAATAATATTTCGCTGAAGAATACTGTAAGTAAAACATCTAGGTATAAGATAAAAAATCAGTAAAGCGAGTAAATTTACAAAACAAATGATAAGGCAATATGGATCAAAGATATAATAGATAAGTATTAGTAGTATTTGACCCTTAGCATTAGTAGTAATAGTATCAACAGTAGGCATAGTAGTAGTAGAAGCAGCAGTAACAGCAGCACCAGCATCAGTAGTGATGGCAGCAATAACTAGCAGCAGCAGTAGTAGAAACAGCAATAATAGTAGTAGTAATAGCAATAGTAGTAGTAGTAGTAGTAGCAGTAATATCAGTAGCAGTGGTAATAGAAGCAGCAGTAGCAGTAGTAGTAGTAGTAGCAGCAGCAGCAGTAGTAGCAGCAGTAATAGCAGAAGAGTTAGTAATAGAAGCAGCAGTAGTAGTAGTAGTAGCAGTAGTAGTGGCAATAGCAGTAGTAATATAATGTTATGTTTTATTTAACGACGCTCGCAACTGCAGAGGTTATATCATCGCAGCCGGATGTGCCGGAATTTTGTCCCGCAGGAGTTCTTTTACATGCCAGTAAACCTACTGACATGAGTCTGTCGCATTTAAGCACACTTAAATGCCATCGGCCTGGCCCGGGATCGAACCCGCAACCTTGGGCATAGAAGGCCAGCGCTATACCAACTCGCCAACCAGGTCGACAGTAGTAATAGAAGCAGCAGTAGTAGTAGCAGTAGCAGTAGTAGTAGCAGCAGTAGTGGTAGCAGCAGTAATAGCAGTAGCAGTAGTAATAGAAGCAGCAGTAGTAGTAGCAGTAGCAGTAGTAATAGAAGCAGCAGTAGTAGTAGCAGTAGCAGTAGTAGTAGCAGTAGCAGTAGTAATAGAAGCAGCAGTAGTAGTAGCAGTAGCAGTAGTAGTAGCAGCAGTAGTGGTAGCAGCAGTAATAGCAGTAGCAGTAGTAATAGAAGCAGCAGTAGTAGTAGCAGCAGTAATAGCAGTAGCAGTAGTAATAGAAGCAGCAGTAGTAGTAGCAGCAGTAATAGCAGTAGCAGTAGTAATAGAAGCAGCAGTAGTAGTAGCAGTAGCAGTAGTAGTAGCAGCAGCAGTAGTAGCAGCAGTAGCAGTAGTAGTAGCAGTAGCAGTAGTAGCAGCAGTAATAGCAGTAGCAGCAGTAGTAGTAGCAGTAGTAATAACAGTAACAGTAGCAATAGAAGCAGCAGTAGTAGTAGCAGCAGTAATAGCAGTAGCATTAGTAATAGAAGCAGCAGTAGCAATAGTAGTAGCAGCAGTAGTAGTAGTAAACTTAGTATAAGCAGTAATAGCAGTAGCGAAAATAGTAGCAGCAGTAGTAGTGATCCACCGCTGTGTAGTAACGGTTAGCATGTCTGTCCGTGAACGTGCGCAGATGTTTATTCTTTATTCCCTATGTTTGCCTTTTTCACTCACCAGAGATCCAGTTGATTCCAATTTGTTTACCAGTTCCAATATTGTGTTTCTTTGGGGGGATTACGAACACCAAATTCTCTCTGGTATGCCCTTTGAGTAGCTGTAATTGAATTCGTAATCCAGTATTGCTTCACAAGGAAGAGCCGTTGATTTAATGTGTACTGCATTTTCAGTGACTAAAACAAAATGTCGAAAACAGCTGTCAACAATAAGGAATAAAGAATAAACATCTGCGCATCTCGTGACAGGGAATCGAAATTCATGCTTAATTCGATGTAAAAATCTCGTCATTAAGTGAATTTCCAGCCGAATAAATAAAGAATGTTCAACATTTGCTATAGAGGTTAATAATCTCCCAAAGATACTCTATATTTGAGGTATAACAAATTGTGGCTAGCATCATTCGTTTTCAAAAAAAGAAAGAAAGAAATGTGTTAGTTCTATATAAATCACGCTATATAATTCAATACTGTGTAGGGAACAGTATTATCTTTGGACCAAAACGAAACAGGCCTCCCTGGTCATGTAGTCAGCACGGAAAAGGACCTCCGCTGAGACAGCACACGATAGCACATGACAAGGGACATACACTCTGTCCCGTGGACGAAAAAGTCCTTTTCATTTCCCACACCGGGAATCCAACCGCGGATTGCTTGTTTAACAAGCGCGTACGCTATCCACATAAGCAAGTCGGCGCGCACCGTTATACGAGACGCATCCAGAAAGTAAGTTTCCCTATTTAAAAAAAAAAGAACACACACTTTCAGGAAAACATTTATTGGCAACAGGTACAGCAATGATTCAGCTATTTTTCAACATAGCCACCATCAGAATTGAGACACTTGTATCGTGGGATCAACTTTTGTATCCCTCTGTCGTAGAACTCTGCCGCCTGTGAATGGAACCAGCGTGTGACAGACGTCTTCAGCTCTTCGTCGTTGCCAAAACGCTCACCGGAGGACAGGAATTTCTTGAGGTGCAAGAAAACGTGAAAATCGCTGGGAGCAAGATCAGGACTGTAGGGTGGATGATCAAACAACTCCCAGCCAAATTCCGTCAAAACAGCTGCTGTGCGCCGAGCCGAATGTGGACGAGCATTGTCATGGAGGAGCACAACACCTGCAGTAAGCATTCCACACCTCTTGTTTTGAATGGCACGTCGCAATTTTCGCAGTGTTTCACAGTAACGGTCAGCGTTCACTGTTTCACCTCTTGGAAGGAAGTCAATGAGCAGAATGCCCTTCCTGTCCCAGAACACCGTGCACATCTCTTTCCGTACCGACAGCGTCTGTTTGAATTTCGTCCTGACCGGAGATCCACTATCCCGCCAATGCATTGACTGCTGCTTGGTTTCCGGGGTGAAGTGCGAAATCCAAGTCTCATCGCCCGTGACGATCCTGTCGAGGAACTCGTCGCCGTCATCGTGATACCGTTGCAGAAATGTCAGTGCTGCTCCTAAACGTTGCATTTTGTGTTCGGGTGTCAGGTTTTTCGGCACCCACCTGGCACACACTTTTTTGAACAGCAGGTGCTTAGTGACAATCTCATGCAACAAGGATCGCGATATCTGCGGAAAATGGCTGCTCAGCTCCGTAATCGTGAAGCGACGGTTCTCCATGATGCACTGCCGCACCAGCTCATCATTGATGAGGGACGGTCGCCCACTGCGCTCTTCATCATGGACACTTTGACGACCTTCGGAAAACTGCCTACACCAGCGACGCACCATCTGCTTACTCATGATGTTCGGCCCATAGATCTGACAGAGCTGCCGATGAATTTCAATTGGCGAAATGCTTTGTGCATTAAAGAACTTTATCACCGACCGAACCTCGCAGGCGGCGGGAGAAGGAATAAGAGCTTCCATTTCGGACCACTGCTGCCACGCTACTGGCACCAGGCGGGACCTGTCCGGCTGGCATATGATTGATACGTCATAGATCTGTTACGCATGCGCAATTGACACGGCTAATTACGTTTACTTTCAAGGAGAAAAAATCGGGAAACTTACTTTCTGTATGTGCCTCGTATAATATACAAAGTATAAACAAACATCCTTATGAGATTCCGCATATGTTCCCATTAAGCAATAGCAGAGAAACTGATACTCTGCTTAAAATTTAGTTGAATTAATTGTCTAGCTCAGAGGTCTGCCTGGAATTGAGCTCCGATCCTCTTTGGGAGGGGACATTACGACCGAGCACTGCGCTATTGCTAAGCGCATTTCCGAACCCACATCGACTGACTAGACCAGCGACGACCAAAACTCGAGCTACAGTGATTACATGCGACAGACAGCCTATGAAGTAAGGAGACGGAGGAAAGGTACTTGGCATGAAAACTACAACCAGTGGCGGTTCCTGTACTGACATCTTGATCAATCCCGCGGATAAAAATCTCAAGCTTTGCTGTATCAGTAATGTCACTGCCGTCATCAAGAGCCAGTGAATAATACACGATTTTTCTTGCTTCTTTTTTTAACCTTCCTCTTGAATATAATCAGAAATTTTATAAATATTTCTCTCGATAATTGATCGAGAAATTCGTAGTTTTTGAAAATTAAAAACTTCTTATGGACAAGTTATTTAAGCTATTTTAATCATTACTTTTTAGAGAAAGTCTGTTCTATTAAAGGGCTTTAGAGTACGAGATATTTCAAACCCCATTAGGTAGCTGACTTCCTTACATTTATTTATCTCATCTTTCTCTTCCTGGCTATGATTTAAGACATGTCAATTCCTGGCATTTAACAGTTCGTTGGCACATAATATTGAATCAGTTTTTCTACAATATTATTATTAAATGAATAACTAATAAATAGTTACCCTCATCTAAAGATTAAAAAGATTAAAATTGAGATAAAACCTAATAATTTTATCCTTCTAGGGAGGAGATCTAAAAATATCAATATTCATGCACGTACAGAAGAATTATAGAAACACATACTTAGTGGTCAGTAGTAAAAAAAAAAGGTAAAGGTATCCCCGTAACATACCATGAAGGCACTTGGGGGCCATGGAGGTAGAGCCCCATGCTTTCCATGACCTTGGCACTAGAATGAGGTGGTGTGGTCGGCACCACGCTCTGACCATCTTTTACCCCCGGGAAAGACCCGGTACTCAATTTTTTTTATAGAAGGCTGAGTGAACCTTGGGGCCGTTCTGAAAGTTTGGCAACGAGAAAAAATCCTGTCACCACCTGGGATCGAACCCAGGTGGTAGTAGTAGTAGTAGTAGTGGTAATAGTAGTAGTAATAATAATAATAATAATAATAATAATAATAATAATACATTATTCAGTGTGGCAATCAATGTTTCTATATACTCCTAATTGAACCGTTGAGCAAAGTAAACATATTACATTTTGTCCGACAGAACAACAAAAAAGTTCTCTTTCTCATTCTTTACGAAACCACCTCTTACTGCTTGTAGAGCGACATGATACCGCCAATGCTTGCCTTTAGTACGTGAATGAAACGCACAGGAAACTCCTCGTATCCGTTTGAATGTCTGTGATTACACGATGTAATCACGACATCCGCTTTGGTCACCGCTGGACTAGACTAAGGTTCGCTACACTGCGTACCCAGGTTTCGTGCAAGCAACCCTACTCGTCTCAGTCCAGGCCTCCATCCGGCCTTCATCTAGCGCACTGACCTACGACTGTTCTCCAACTCTTGTCTCAGCGCACACACTGTAGTGTTGATCAACTTGAAAGCGTATTATAATTCATGTAAATGTACAGAATTCCATACTTGTCGGTCACGCGATGAATTGGGAAATTATGTTTGTCCCCGGCGGAGACTTCCGCGTCCCCAGAGCCCAAGAACGGAGCTAATGGCAGATGAACAATGAAACGTATTATGCCAACATCACGCACGTAATAATATTATCAATACTGCGCTATTTATAAGTCTGCTCCGTTAACACGCCATGAAGGCGTATGGAGACATGGAGATTAATTCTATAGTTTATTCATAATTAAAACTTTCCCGTGCTCAATGTGGTATGCAATTTTTTTACTTGGTTATTTAACGACGCTGTATTAACTGCAAGGTTATTTAGCTTCGATGGAATTGGTGATAGCGAAATTATATTTGGCAAGATAAGGCCGAGGATTCGCCATAGAGTTTACCTGACATTTGCCTCATGGTTGGGGAAGTCTCCTTTAAGCCAAGCAACAACGCGGTTCGATCACCTGAACCATCCGTCGTGGTAAATAGTCACTGAAGATGGAGAAGCATCTCCGAAACATGTCTGACTATTACTAATTTCTTTAATAATTATATTATATTTATTAGTGTTCATATAACTGTAATATATAATCTTTAATGTTTTTTATCAAATCTATGAACACTGTATAATTGACCTAACATGTGTTTTATCTTTAAATATTGTCTTATTATCACATATTCATTTTTTGTATGAGGTCTCGCCCATCTCATTGAATACTACATGGCTATTATGAAATAGCCAATGTGTATTATTATTATTATTATTATTATTATTATTATTATTATTATTATTATTATTATTATTAATTAAATTCGTACCGGCACCGGGAATCGAAGCCAGAGAGGTCCTGTACGAATTTAAATAATAATAATAAATACTGGCTATTTCATAATAGCCGTGTAATATTCAATGAGGTGGGCGAGACCTCATACAAAAAATGAATATGTGATGTATTAACTGTTAGCAGTTGTCACGAACTGATGTTGAATATGGCCACAAACTCATTTAAATATGCGCTCCTGCATATATGACTTGTATCGTCTCAAATGCAGGTAGTAAGGCCGTAAAAGCATTACGAGAGGGGTTCGGCCGGAGCCGTGGATCGTGTCCCGGTATAGCTCAGTTGGAAAGAGCCCTCAGCGCGCAGAGCTGAGAGGTCCTGGGTTCGATTCCCGGTGCCGGTATGAATTTTTCTCGTATTAAATAGTAATAATTGTCTTATTACTTTATGAATTCTGTAGCGCAATAAATCGTAAAACTGTGTTTCTTTAATCAAGAAATATCTGCCGTGTTGGACCATAAGATAAAGATTTTTTTGAAGTGACTAAATAGCCAACGAACTTAGGGTTTCAAACTAGTACTGTTTCATCTTAACCAGCGCAGACTGGCTTCCGTGAATGCAAGTCACTCTACCTTATAATACGAGCAAACAGGCAGGCTTTTTTGGGTCCCGCCTGGACTGAATCTATAAAACCCGGGCTCAGTGGGTTCAGGCTAAAAGTTAACTTGCTTTGTAGCGTCACCGGAACCCAAGTCTGACGGCAAGCAGGTGCGGGCGTGAGTCTTGTGTGATTTGCCGGTCTCTAGTTTTCGCGTACCTTCTGAAAATCAGAGCCTTGGCTTTCGCGTCTAGTTTTCGGTACTCCAGGACGAGCTTACTCCAGCGTCACTCGCACAGCGCAAGGGCTCGGATCCTTCACTTGCAAGGACTGCGGCGCCTCCTCCCCTCCCTCGCTGCCAGTGCTTTTAACATCTTCGGCGATCCTGCCCTGTTGCTGTTCTGTCATTCTTTCGATATCTTCCCTCACATAGTAGCTATTACATATCGTCCATTTTCGTGTTTCTCCTTTCAAAATTCCTTAATGTTCCTTCAAATGAAACGCCAAAAATCGGAGTGAGACAAGTGGCCAACAAGGCTTGGAGCTCATATAGATTCTTCCTCTCAGCCCCAATTTTCCTTGCAAGGACACGTTTTCGCGTACCTTTTAAATGTTTGTTCTGCCTTTTTCACTTTCGTTCGTTCGTTCGTTCGTTCACACATTGCCCCTGGCAGCGATTACTGGACCCGCTGCATCTGATCGCTACCGCGCGCGGAGTAGAACGCTGCCCGCATGTTCGGTGCTTGTCAGAAAACGTCTATTACTGTCTTCCTCCGACGAGTTTAGCGCTGGGACCTGACGTATTCTTGCCATCGGTGCGGGGGGGGGGGGGTTGCAGGTAGATTCTTTTGTTGCTACAGCCAAGCCGAGCCGAGCGGAGTGGGAAGTATTAATCGTCCAAAAATATGCAGTCTTCAGTTTGTAGTAGTGTGTGAATATTTCATATACATATTGTTTACCTAGGCCTATATGGTTTTGTTATTAATATATTAAATATATTGTTGCAATTTTTGCTCAAACATCTTCCTGATGTGTTTTTTTTAATTGGGTTATTTTACGACGCTGTATCAACATCTAGGTTATTTAGCGTCTGAATGATATGAAGGTGATAATGCCGGTGAAATGAGTCCGGGGTCCGGCACCGAAAGTTACCCAGCATTTGCTCGTATTGGGTTGAGGGAAAACCTCTCAACCAGGTAACTTGCCCCGACAGGGATTCGAACCCGGGCCACCTGGTTTCGCAGCCAGACGCGCTGACCGTTACTCCACAGGTGTGGACTCTTCCTGATGTTAGCTATGTTAATATTATAAGAATTACTCATATTAAATATTTCACCGTTACAAGTCATTTTTAAGGAAACATGCTGGGAAAAGTTGTTGGTTTTATTCTATTAGAATTTTAGAATATGTGTGATTGGTATCGTGAGAAACAGATTCCTATAATGTCATGCGAAAATCATTTGTTGGTGATATCTTAAAATGTAAATCAAGTAGTTTTACTTCTCAAGTGAGTTCCGCAGTACAGTATATTTAAATTGATTACTTTGCCAATTTAATTCAATTCTACTAATCATTAAATTTTATAGTATGATTCTTCTTTTCATTTATATTATTGTAGTTGTATTATGATTTTTCTTTTTATTTATTTTATTGTATTTGTATTTCTGGTGGTGTGATGGCCTTAACTCCATCAGAATAAATAAATAAATAAATAAATAAATAAATAAATAAATAAATAAATAAATAAATAAATAAATAAATAAATAAATAAATAAATAAATAAATACAATTTTCTACAATACTTTCCTTCTCTGAACACGTAAGTACGAATGGTTGTATCTCTATCTCGCCGAAAATACGTTAGAAAACTAATAGGCATACTGCTCTCGTAAATTGGGCGAATGTTTTCAGTATGATTGTACTTCCTTCTAGACTGCCGCTGTCACTGTTCCCTCCCACTCCAGTACCGCGCTAGACTAGTTGGAACTGCATTCCTCTCAGCACTAAACTCCTCAGAGGATGACAGTAAGTTGAGCACGAAATACCTGACCTCCACCGCCATAGTGCCCTTCCATCGCTCTGGTGTGTGGTAGCGTTTATCTGTACATTAAGGTGTTGAGAATTAAATGGTTATAACTACGTACAAATCTGACGCCCTTGTTTCACTGTGACAAAGTAAAGAGATGCGTAATTGTGTAATGAAGCTATTATACCATAAAGATGACTCATTATGTATTGTGGATATTCTTAGTAACCGGGTTGCGTAGAAGAGAGTATAATTCAACGTGCGTACTTCATAAAGTATTATCTCTCTGGCGTGATTCGTTTGTCAACAGTGTTACACGAAGCCTTTCTTCTCCCTCTCCAATCCTTATCAGATATTTGCAACGAGTAACAAGTGGGCCAGTTTTTTCCATATAAAATATGGCGAGTAAAGTGACTGAAATTCACAGACCGCTCTCTAGATAGGAATTTCCACACATAAGAGTACTGCATACTGTAATTTCACTAAAGCATTAGAGAACTCAACTACGTCACTGTTGCATATCGTTTAAGGGCTAGCAATTCCCGCGTTGAACATGCATGGTGTAAATCATTATCAATAATTATAAGCTAAATTGTTCACTTGTAGTTTGTTATTGATTATGATCGTATTTAAGGTGGGATAAGCCTGTTCATTATTTATGTAAGAGTCTTCGTAAAACATTTTATAAGATTGCTATTCTTCATTCTTTCATTCCTATAGATATTTTGCGATTAGTTTGTGTACGTTGGGTTCATTCTTTCATCCAGTAAGGAGAAGGACAACATAATTTATACTTTCTCCACTGATATTGCTTCTAAAGCGGTTGATTAAAATTTGCTTAAAGAAGTCAACTGATTGGTTATCCAACAAATTTGATTTGTTACGATTTTGAAGTTCTTAAAATTGAACGAATACCTACATCTTCTTCTTCTTCTTCACTTCATGGTATGGGGAATTGCCTGTTCCGGCTTCAAAGGTCGCTCCATCTTTTCATCGGTCGTTCCTGATCTCTTCGTCCTTTTGGTTTATAATTTATTGCTTTCTTAGGAAGTCTGTAGTCGTCCATTCTCTCTACATGTAATTTCCAATCTTGTCTGTAATTGTCTATTTTATCAATAAGTGGGTATACTCCTAGTTCCTGCCTAGTATCTTCATTTATAATTCTATCTAATCTCGTGCATCATTTTACTTTCCGCAAGAATCTCATCTCTGCCGCTTGTATTTTACTAACTTCAGGTTTTGTTGTAACCCAACTTTCACTTCCATATAAAAGAGTAGGGACTGCCATTACATTGTAGAATTTCATTTTTGTTTCCTTTATGCTTTTATTCTTCAACATTCTATTAATTGCGCCACATACTGTCTGGAATGATTGTAATTTTATTTTTATATCATTATCCTTTTTGTAACTTACATCACATCCCAGGTACTTAAAAACAAATACCTTACATAAAACAAATATACATGATTAAAGATTATCACAACATCGTCGAAAATATAAAGAAGAGCCGCATTTTTATTCCACCAGCCACTGGGATAGCTCATGCGGCTGGTGCATTTGCCTGCTACCCAAAATTTTGCTCGGGCGCGGGTTCTATTCCCGCTTAGGCTGATTACTTAGGTTTTATCCAACCGTAAGGCGAATCTCGGGTAATCCGTGGCGAATCCTCGGTCTCATCTCGTCAAATAGGCTACCCTCTCGTTGTCGCTAATTCCATCGTTGATGTAGCGTTGTTAAACAAGCAACTTAAAAAGTCAAATCTCACAGAATCCCTTATTTGAATCGTAGTTCCTTGGTTAAAAGTCTTCAGTTAACTCGGGTTACAGCTGGGTCATTAGAAGCAGATGTGAGTAAGCCAGTGACACAGTAGCTCATTTGGGTGTCTGTACAACTGGTGTAACTGTAACATGAATGCTTTGACGATTAAGTCAAAACTCTCTTTGTGACTTGTCGGAACAAGTAGGATACATGCTGTCATGTATTTAAGATTAGTACGTAGCCACCGGCTTATCGAGCCGTGAAAACATTTCTAGTGATTCCGCCCAAACTCATGTCAAAGACTCCATTCACACATCTCGAATACCTGCACAAATAAGGCGAGAGATAAAGCTTTTGTGCCCGTGTTTGGGGAATGCGATGACGCAAGGTCTGTCAAATGCTAACTGAACTTTGTTGTTCATGTGACACACGTAATCCTTTAGCAACCATCTCGGTTTTACCCCATTACGGATTTTACTGAAACATATAAAAAAGAAACTGCAAGCTGGGTTTCTGGTTATGGGTGCCCCACCTCCGTCAACGCTCTGCACACATTGCATTAATTTCGAGGCACGCGTCAATCATCTGATAAAGGAGAGTTTTACGCTAGATATCATTGATAAAGAAAGTCATGAACTTGCGTGTTTATAGTGAAGGATTCTGAAAAGTGTATGTCTGAGCTCATTGTAGCAATGGATTCGATTAAACTCGAGATGATGTAGCACATTTTGCATATTCTGACGAGGTTTCCTGTACAATTTTATTCTACATCTTGATACACAACTTTTAACACTGTATCACTTCGGAATATGCATGATAAGAATTTTCTTGTGTTAAATTTTAACGTATCTTGTTAACATGTTTCGACCTATTTTGGGTCATCTTCAGAACTGGTCGTTGTTGGTCTTGGCGCCTCTTGATTCCTGTGAGAGTGCGTTCGTAGTGTAGAGTCAAAGAATGTATGTGTTTTGAAATTGAGTTGTGTGTTGAGAATATCGTTGGGGTGTGTTTTCATGTGTCTGTATATTTCATATTGTTCTAGTGTGTTGAGTTTCTGGCTTTTTGGTTGGATGTGCAGTATTTCCATGTCTGTGTTGATGTCTCTGTAGGTGTGGTTGGCATTTGTGATGTGTTCTGAATATGTGGAGGTGTTTTGTAATTTTGTTATGGCTGTGATGTGTTCTTTGTAACGTGTTTGAAATGATCTGCCTGTCTGTCCTATGTAGAAGTTGTTGCAGGTGTTACATTTGAGTTTGTATACGCCTGTGTGGTTGTATTTGTTTGTTTGTGTTGTTTGCGTGTTAAGATGTTTTTGTAGAATGTTATTTGTTCTGTATGCGATGTTGTAATTTAATTTCTTGAATGCGATCGCAATTTTATGTGTGTTTTTTTACAACATCGTTTTATCGTTAATGAAAATCGTGCATAATATGCTACATTATTGAACTAGTGCCGTAAAATATTATATATACCAAGAAAAACATCATGACTGCATAACTTGTGCTATAAAAATATTATAAAAAGTTTTCGTGCAATAATATTTAATATACCTTTGCTATCATAGCAACCTTTTTCTTCAGAGACCATGATATCGAACTAGTTTCCTAAACATTGATTCATGGAATGAAATATAACATTATGAACTTGTTTCATAATACATCACATATTCATTATATATGAGGTCTCGCCTACCTCACTGAATATTACACGACTACTATGAAGTAGCCAATGTGTACAATCACCATTTAATTCGAGAAAAATTCAGTAAGGCCGTAAAACATTACGAGAGGAGTTCGGCCGGCACCGTGGATCGTGTCTCGGCATAGCTCAGTTGGAAAGAGCACTAAGCGCGTAGAGCTGAGAGGTTTCAGGTTCGATTCCCGGTGGCGGAACGAATTTTTCTCGAATTAAATGATGATAATACACATGGGCTACTTCATAGTAGTCGTGTAATATTCAGTGAGGTAGGCGAGACCTCATATATAATGAATATGTGACGTATTAACTGTTAGCAGTTGTCACAAACTGAGGTTGAATATGGCCACAAAGTCATTTAAATATGCGCTCCTGCATGTATGACTTACATTGTCTAAAGTGCAGGTAGTAAGGCCGTAAACCATTACAACGAGAGGAGTTCGGCCGCGGATCGTGTCCCGGCATAGCTCAGTTGGAAAGAGCACTCAGCGCGTAGAGCTGAGAGGTCCCGGGTTCGATTCCCGGTGCCGGAACGAATTTTTCTCTAATTAAATTGTTACATAATATTATACTATTATTGCAGATTTTGACATTAATATCAATGCCACACACTAGAGGAATACATTATAGGTCTGTTTTCTTGCGAGCCAGCATAAGGCCCGTAACACACTTGCAGAGTTTTCTCCAGCGAGAAATGTGTTGCGAGAAAATTAAAAAATTGATAACATGGATTCAAATTGACGTCCACACACTGGAAGAGATTCTCGCTCGAGGCAAAAACCTCGCGCGAGTTTCTCTCTGGAATCGGTAGCTGAGCGAATTTTCTTGACACATTTATCAAAGATGTTTGACATTTATACTCTTTATGACGATTGAATGTAGAAAAAGATATCACAGGTGGCGATGAATTGTATTGTTTTTATTTGAAAATGAGGAAAGATGGCTGATAATTGCAGTGAGAAACTTATCGAACTTGTACGATGTCACCCGTAAGCCTATTTATATGATACACGGGATGAAAACTATAAAAACACGAAACTTAAAGAAGAAATCTGGAGATTTTCTGAAAATAATTAGGGCTATATTTTATTTTGATGAGATTTAATAGTATTAATTAAACATTTGAAATAATGTATCTATATGTCATAACAGTTTACATAATTTTAATCACAACATAGCAAAGGATCTTGCAGTGTAGGCTTTCACGGCCGGAGTCTATAGATGTAGATTCATTTTCCGGGCTGAGAGGCCGTGGTCTATTAGTTGGTTTTATACCAGACGTTACGTCTGCAACTGCGGCAGACATCTTCAGTGGAGTGGTATCCGAGGTCGCAAGATTCTTCTCTACATCTATAGCAAAGGATCCTTTATCATATCATGAATGGCAAAAAACTGTGGTCCATTGAACCTGAAATAACGCCTAAACATATCATCATTCAAATCGAAACCAGTGTCCAAAACCCGCACTTATTTTCGTAAGATACAATGTGATTTTCAAATATTTCTGGCTTTAATTTTAGGCCTACTTTTTCTTTTCATTAACAAAATATGTTCATGTAACTCCATTTCCTCATCATCTGAATACTCAGATTCAACATAGCGTTCGTACGTAATTTGTAAAGTACGACAATATACTTACAGGTTATATATTTAAGTACGACAATATACGTAAATACATAACCTATAATATTTCTCCCAACGAGTCATTATTATAATCAGAAAAATGCTTTCTGCATGAAGGCAGTGCATAGATGATCATAGCGAGGTGTGATCTGTGATAGCGAGAACTCGCCAAGTGTGTGGAGGAAGGCTCTTCGCCTCTTTCTCACAACACATTTCTCGCTGGAGAAAACTCTGCAAGTGTGTTACGGGCCTAAGTGTTATCCCACTCGCCTAGAAAGCTACACAGGTAGGAAAGATTAGCTTCCAAAATAGCTGTGAACTCTTTTATTAACTCGTTAGTTAATTTACACAGAAGCGTTTACTTTTAAACGTTCGAATGACAGCTGTGCTGAATTTAAAAATGAATATGACATTTGCACAGGAGTGTCGGTGGTGCCTACGTATTTCATGAAGTCAGCATCCGAATATTTTGAGTTATTCGCTCCGAGTTTTCCTGAAGCTGGTTTTCCCAATCACGCCGCACGTGAATAGCCGTGACAATATTGACGTCCCGTGCCACAGCATTGTTGCTCAAGGCCTTGTTATACAAACCAGCCGTTCTTTCTTTCATTGTGACGTGTTTTCGTATGCGAGATCACGTAAGCAAACATTTCTCAACTAGTGACCTGCAGAGCGGTTTCCAGTCTGCTGTGGACTAACGAAGAAAGAGCCGACACACAGGATAAACAAGCAGCCTCGTAGTATAAACAGCAAAATGACAAAATCGAAATAAACAAACCATATGAATGAAAATAATTTCAGTCGTGCTTTGCGCAATGGTTAAGCCACAAGTTTCGAGTGTATGCAAGCAGCAATCGTGCATTTCAGTTCCGTGTGTGACTATTGACTATTTGTAGAAAGTGGTATAATAACATTGTTTAACAGTAGCCTAATTGAGCTATTTTGAGATAGAAATTGCTGAAGACATTTTTCCTACGATACTTTTGTTTATCACCAATCTCACAGACTTTTCAAGGATCGAGCCCACACAGCTATCTCACTGAGTTTCAAGCTGGGCTTTTAAGTTCCAGAATATCTCTAGAGTCTATATAAATAGTAGCAAAATACGAGAGGTGGACCATAAATCATGGAACTATGGTTTTTTTTTGTAGAATGTGGGCGTGGTTCGAAATTTTGAAACATGCATGTGAAAGGGCAGGATACGTGCATTAGTCGGGTAGGATAGGCATTACTTATTTACTTACTGGCTTTTAAGGAACCCAGAGGTTCATTGCCGCCCTCACATAAGCCCGCCATTGGTCCCTACCCTGAGCAAGATTAATCCAGTCTCTACCATCATATCCTACCTCCCTCAAATCCATTTTAATATTGTCTTCCCATCTACGTCTCGGCCTCCCCAAAGGTCTTTTTCCCTCCGGCCTCCAACCTAACATTCTATATGCATTTCTGGATTCGCCCATACGTGCTACATGTCCTGCCCATCTCAAACGTCTGGATTTTATGTTCCTAATTATGTCAGGTGAAGTATACAATGCGTGCAGTTCTGTGTTGTGTAACTTTCTCCTTTCTCTTGTAACTTCATCCCTCTTAGCCCCAAATATTTTCCTAAGAACCTTATTCTCAAACACCCTTAATCTCTGTTCCTCTCTCAAAGTGAGAGTCCAAGTTTCACAAAACGTCCAAAAACGACATAGCATCATGCTACTTGAAAGGGCAGGTTATGTATATCGTCGGTTTCTTGGTAAAAGTGACTAAGTCATATTCCAAGGCTTCCTAGCATTATGAATATTTAAGACATCATTTTATATTAAAAACTAATAATATAGCACTTTACGTTCAAAGTGACTTATTACTAACATCTAAAGAAGTGCAGTTATCTTTGGATGGATCATTAAATCTTTAAATGCCTTTTCCCAACAATTTTGCATTTTTGACTTGGTCACATTTACCAAGAAACCGACGATATGTGGTACTTGAAAAAGTAGCATTTGCATTAGAATAACTTTAAAAATGTGTACACTAATATGAACAATTTTTAAATGAATTCTATATCATACTACTAAATAAATGAAAAACAGACTGTAATTCATTCTTTGCTTGTGGAGTTAATTTGATGCCATTCCCATCAATTCCGCTACTCCACAGCACCATGGAATTTTATATTAACGACTGTTAAATTCAAAATTATTAACTGTGTAAAATTAGGATTTTATTGGCTTTTATAAAATATGGAGTAAGGTCGAAAGAGATTACAGCTCATTGTAGCTTATATTTGATAGTTGTTAGTGTTTCTGTGTAGCTATTTTTGTTTAATTACTTTTAGAATTTAAATGCCTCTCAAATAAAGGGTTCACGTACTTTTTTTAAGATCTACAGAGTCTTTAAATATTACACAATATACAAATTTTCTATTTCAGACACAACTCGTAATACTGTGGAGATCAATATGCTTACTCTCAAATCATGGTTAGACTCTACAGTTGATTTTCAACAACATTTTCCCGTTAAAGCGTCTGCTAGAACTTCATTCCAGACTACATATGAGTGTCAACGTTGCATCTCACAGTTAATTTCTGAAACTGTTATTTCGGAAGTATTATTTGGAGCCTGGCTCCTGTTACATAAAAGCACTACTTTAGCAGTTACTAGTTAGGAGTGTAAACATTGGTATTTGATAGTGGAAAATTATGTTTCATAGACAAAACTCAACATTCATAAATTGCCTACACATTTTTTTTAGCAGTTAGCAGGGTGTCTTCATTCAAAGAGAGTCTGAATAGATGTAAATAATTATTGTCTCTGTTGTATTTCATGGTCTCCTCTATGCACTGAATTTAGTATAGTGTAATAATTCTGTTGAATTGTGATCTTGTAATATGTCAAAATAATTCTGTATAGGTCAGTTTCTATCTGATGCTTTTCCAATTCACTGCGGGCTAAAGCAGGGAGATGTACTATCACCTATACTTTTTAACTTCGCTCTAGAATATGCCATTAGAAAAGTTCAGGATAACAGGCAGGGTTTGGAATTGAACGGGTTACATCAGCTTCTTGTCTATGCAGATGACGTGAATATGTTAGGAGAAAATACACAAACGGTTAGGGAAAACACGGCAATTTTACTGGAAGCAAGTAAAGCGATCGGTTTGGAAGTAAATCCCGAAAAGACAAAGTATATGATTATGTCTCGTGACCAGAATATTGTACGAAATGGAAATATAAAAATTGGAGATTTATCCTTCGAAGAGGTGGAAAAATTCAAATATCTTGGAGCAACAGTAACAAATATAAATGACACTTGGGAGGAAATTAAACGCAGAATAAATATGGGAAATGCGTGTTATTATTCGGTTGAGAAGCTCTTATCATCCAGTCTGCTGTCCAAAAATCTGAAAGTTAGAATTTATAAAACAGTTATATTACCGGTTGTTCTGTATGGTTGTGAAACTTGGACTCTCACTCTGAGAGAGGAACATAGGTTAAGGGTGTTTGAGAATAAGGTGCTTAGGAAAATATTTGGGGCTAAGCGGGATGAAGTTACAGGAGAATGGAGAAAGTTACACAACACAGAACTGCACGCATTGTATTCTTCACCTGACATAATTAGGAACATTAAATCCAGACGTTTGAGATGGGCAGGGCATGTAGCACGTATGGGCGAATCCAGAAATGCATATAGAGTGTTAGTTGAGAGACCGGAGGGAAAAAGACCTTTAGGGAGGGCGAGACGTAGATGGGAGGATAATATTAAAATGGATTTGAGAGAGGTGGGGTATGATGATAGAGACTGGATTAATCTTGCACAGGATAGGGACCGATGGCAGGCTTATGTGAGGACGGCAATGAACCTTCGGGTTCCTTAAAAGCCATTTGTACGTAAGTAAGTAAGTAATTCTAGAAAGAACAGAAAACTGAAACAACAATATTTTTTTAAGAAAGCTTTTGAGAATAAAGAATTAATGGCAATCCATCAAATTTACTAAACCTATTTACATCTTCTGGCCATCGTACAAATTTCTTAAAACGTAACTATTCACCACAATTTTAATAAATCTCCATAGAGTTTCTTTCGAAATCTCATGCACGTCAGAAATACCGTGATACGCTATTATGCTCCAGTGTAAAGCAGTTTGTAAAAGCTGTTTTGGCGTTAGAACACTAGTTATTGAAGTATTACGCCCTAAGAGTGATTTAATGACAACATTTGATTGAATTTATTAGAGGTTAGGCAGAACCTTTCATTCTATTCATATGTCTCTTCCATAATACCATGATTTATTGTTGGTCTGGAAATCCGTGAACGTCTTGCAATAATATTTTCTTCATCCCTAGGTGAGGAATCAATTTCTAAATAATTATTTTCAAAAGAAATATACTGTATTGGTGTTAAGTGAATTCTTCTAATTACTTTTATCAGTGCTTATTAACTGCTAAAATGGCCTACCAATTAGGAGTGTAAATTAGCAACACTCATATTTTATGAAAAAACACTTGCTACCCTACTAAATAATAATACTAGTAAATATGAGTTCTTCATTGTTAACTATTATTTTACACTGTTGTTTTTATGAAGCAAGTTTGTAGTTTTAGTAATCTGAATTGAGTCTACACCAGGGTTTAAGCTAGAAAATAAATGTCACAAAAATGCAGAAACGAAAATTATATATATTTTTTTCAAATTGCGAAAAGCTTGTGCAATATTCTAAATAATTGTACAAAAAGATAAAAATTAATAAGGGTTGCAGAAATAAAAAGTTATGAAATTTGTTTCTTGCAGTTTTATTACTTTCAGTCTATCTTACCACACTCTAGATATACTTTACTTATGTAAGTAAATCATAAGACATGTTTAGAATCAATTCTACTGAATTTACATCACATTAAAATACGTTATTTTATGGGCACTCCAAACATTGAAATTCTTTGCAAATCAAGATTTCAGGTATAACTCCCTGTAAAGTTGATTTGAATAATTTCGAGGGAAAAATTGTTCCGGGGCCGGGCATCGAACCCGGGACCTTTGGTTTAACGTACCAACGCTCTACCAACTGAGCTACCCGGGAACTCTACCCGACACCGATCCAATTTCTCCCTCTATATCCACAGACCTCAAAGTGGGCTGAAATCTTGATTTGCATAATACACGTCACTGTTCGTTAACAGAAAACCACAATTTAAGTCACACGGAGTTAGTGTGCACTCGAAGTTGGTTGCTTGACGGTTGTCAGCCCACTTTGAGGTCTGTGGATATAGAGGGAGAAATTGGATCGGTGTCGGGTAGAGTTCCCGGGTAGCTCCGTTGGTAGAGCGTTGGTACGTTAAACCAAAGATCCCGGGTTCGATGCCCGGTCCCGGAACAATTTTTCCCTCGAAATTATTCATTGAAATTCTTTACTAGTAAGCCCTTCAACATTTATTGTTAGCAGAGTGCTAACTCTTTTTACTGAAAGACGGTTTCCAATTACAGTTTT
This sequence comes from Periplaneta americana, assembly GCF_040183065.1. Classification (NCBI taxonomy): domain Eukaryota; kingdom Metazoa; phylum Arthropoda; class Insecta; order Blattodea; family Blattidae; genus Periplaneta; species Periplaneta americana. Next base: position 10,449,295 of record NC_091131.1, on the reverse strand, counting down.
TACAAGATTCATGCAATTAATGTTAGCTCACAATTTACAGTATGCGATGGAATTGTATAAATCAATTAGAAGAAATTGTTCACTTAACTTGTTAACTTACATGAATTGTACCAACTCTTTGAAATCAATTCCTGAACATCTATTGCTTAATACTTTTTACAACATTTCCCATGCCATTAAAATTTCATTTAAATTCAGATTTTCCAGAACTAATTAGTTCATGCACACGTCTCATTTCATTTTCTCCATTATCATCTTCGTATCTGAAGTCCAACGTGGGGTTGTCGCATTTTTGCACATATATAGGAAAGGTAAAAAATTTGGGATGTGAATTCTGGAGTCATTCTGAGTCAGAAAGTTCCTATGAATATGGTCCGTTTTCGAACGGTTACGGAGATATGGCTCTTTGATTTCACAAAAAGTTCTGGGATTCCATTGTACAAACTCGCATTTAGAGACAGATAACGGACAAATTTAAAGTTCATATTCACGTATGCATACATACCTAATATTCTAGATGTCGGGGTCGATGTTTTCGCACATTTTCAAAGGTACCTCCTCCTGCTTCAATGCACTGTTGTGCTCGGGCGTGAATCGCGCTCATCGCTCGGGAGAGTTGACATTTGTAATGCCCCATCACCCGGTTTGTGAGGTGAATGAACTTATCTTATCCACATCGCTCACAATGCAGATTCCAATGTTACGTCATTCATTGCGATCCGTGACCTTATCTCACATCTCACGTCATCAGCATATGGTAACGTCTGATTCACATTGGGGCGAGACGTTTTACCAAAAAAATGCATCTAGCTCCACTATCGTTCGAAAAAGGACCTACGGAGTATGTTCATATGAACTTTTTTTTACTCAGAATGACTTCTGAATTCACATCCCAAATTTTTTACCTTTCCTCGTGAATCACCCTGTATATTGAAAGTTAGTTGCATTTTTAGAAATCGAGTAGCAAAATGCGATAATGGCTTAAACCCTGGTCTACACTACTTGTACGTAAAACAGACCCCTGGTATTTCAAGTGAACCATAATACAGACAGAACCATTTTTCCATTCTAGTCTCAAATCAAATCACACAGATATCTCAGAGTTGAATCCCCGGTTCCTTGAGTGAGGAGACATCAGTTGATTACACTAAGGCTGGGGTCTCTGTTCTTTAATAACGTATGAATTAAACGTGGAAGGAGCTGCAAGCTAGACGAACCTTGTCACGTGTGTGGGAGTATAATCGTGTGTGCTTGAGAATTAATCGGGACGCTGGAAGTAGCGCACTCCACTGTAGTGTGCGGCAGACTTCGCTCTCATCGATTCCGGCGGGAAGGGGAGGTGGATATTAAAACTGTTGTTGTAAAAGCTGCTCTGAGCCTCTTCAAGTGTGGTGGAAAAGTTTGTCTCGAGCCCAATATACTAGCCTCAAAGTTGCATAGAGCACAATACCGCAACAGATTTGACACCAGTTAACAAGGGAATGGGAATGTACCGTATATTACATAGCGTGTTAGTAAATAGAAGACTTCGGATTAGAATGCTTCTAGTGTATGTAATAATTAATCATCACCATAATCGAGTTGCTGTTCTCACGGCCATGCGAATTTTTAATTATTGGGTTGGTGCATAAGTTCGTTTTTGTTTCGCGTGTTGGTACTCCGGTTGTTATGAGTTTATTTATCGATTGTCATTTCTTTATTTGAAGTTCAGTTGTTGTGTTTGAGTTTACATATTGAAGTTTTCATTTTTGTAGATAGTGAGTGCAGCCGTGGACGCTAGAAAATGGAGTATCAAGTGGAGAAATTGGAATATTTCCGACATATTCTTCTTTTTGAATTCAATAGACGGGGGAAAGCAGCGGAGGCGGCCAGAAATATTTGCGCCGTGTATGGGGACAATGCTATCGGAGAGAGTACGGCAAGAAAATGGTTTTCTCGCTTTAAGGAGGAACGTTTTGACTTTAGTGACACTCCACGTTCTGGAAGACTTTCGGGGTTTGATGGAGACCGTTTAAACTCCACAATGATCCACGTCAGTGTACCCGAGAACTGGCAAATGTGGTGAACTGTGACCATTCTACCATCGTGCCACATTTATTGCCACCAATTGAGATGTCTTGTACACGCAATTCAAGAAAAAGACGATCATCCAACCAGAATGGAGGTATCGTGTGGTTAGCACGATGATCTCCCCAGCCAGCCGTTATAGTTGGCATTCGCAACCGGATTTCGCTACCTATCGTAGCTCCCCAAATGCATCACGATGCTGGGTAGGCACCGGTCCCGTACACTGGCCGAAATTTCATGAGAAAATTTCTTCTCCCACGAGGGATAATATCCCTTACTGAACTTTAAATAACATAACACATTAATTTTATTGTATCTGACTAAACATATTTCTGTACTTGAATATGTCCATAGCACTACTTGGTGCTTAAAACAAATAAAGAACGATTATTATTATTATTATTATTATTATTATTATTATTATTATTATTATTATTATTTCAGAATTGACCAGCGACTTTTCAAATTCTGCTTGTTCAGAGAAGCTTTCTAAAATCTCAACCACCTGTTTCGAAGAATTCCGTAGCTTCAGTTTTAAAATCATTGCAAGCATGAACGATAGATATTTCAGTAAAATATGAAAGCTATAGTTGAATCGCTGATTGTAAGAACACCATAAGTCACATCGTGGTTGAAAATGAATTAAGCATTGTATAATTTGTTAAGGAAAAGAAATAATTGGCCTTAGTAATATCTGAGAACAATTTTTGAGAAGAATTTTAAGGCCTGTGTTTCAAGACAAATGGAAAATTCGCAATAACAAAATCGACAGAACTAGATGCAAAAAAATCAGACATGAATAATCTGAAGGGAAGAATTGTTCCGGAGATGAGTCTGGTAGAGTTTCTGTGTAGCTCAATCGGTAGGGTGTTGGCGCGCTCAGCCAACGGTCTCGAATTCGATACCCGGTCCCCGGAACAATTTTTCCCTTGAAATTATTCAAATCAGCTTCACAAGAAGCTATACCTGAAAGCTAGATTTGATAAATAAAACATACTTAGTATTATCTACAGCAGCATATTGAAAGCTTGTTACATCCAAGAAAATCATTGTGGGCGTCACAGAATTGTTGCAGAGAGAAAGTTATACAGGATTTACAGCGAGTAAAGATCAGAAAAGACAGCTATCGATAGGAAAGAGCGATAAAGGAGTTCTGTAACCGTAAACATTCGCAAGAAACAGGCTAGACGGGTGGAGCAAAACATACCTCTAAAACTGCGTTTCAACGGTCATTTTATGCGCATAACTACAGGAACCCTATGTAATAGAAATCGCGTAATATTTTACTGTGTTTCAAATTATACTTGAAAATAATGTATCTCTGAAATGAAGCGACATTAAAAGAATTATTTATATTTTCTGTTCCAAATATCCATATCTTTCACAACCTAGCATTTCTCAAAACATTTCGAGTCATCCAGTATAAATGAGAATTGAAAATAAAAACAGGAGAACTTTGAAAATAGTGAAAATAGAGGATTACGAGGTACAGGAGAAGAAAAGTGTAAGAAGAGACTTGGAAGGAGTTGTAGAGAGGAAGGAAAGTAGGGAGAAAAGAAAAAAAAGAGAAATATAAAGATAGGAATGAATTAAGTACATGAATGGAAAATGAAAGGAGAAACGGACGAAGGAAGAGAGAGAGAAAGTAAATATTTTTACTTGATTATATGGCGATGAAACTTGGACTGTCACTTTGAGAGAGGAACAGAGGTTAAGGGTGTTTGAGAATAAGGTGCTTAGGAAAATATTTGGGGCTAAGAGGGATGAAGTTACAGGAGAATGGAGAAAGTTACACAACACAGAACTGCACGCATTGTATTCTTCACCTGACATAATTAGGAACATTAAATCCAGACGTTTGAGGTGGACAGGGCATGTAGCACATATGGGCGAATCCAGAAATGCATATAGAGTATTAGTTGGGAGGCCGGAGGGAAAAAGACCTTAGGGAGGCCGAGACGTAGATGGGAAGATAATATTAAAATGGATTTGAGGGAGGTGGGATATGATGATAGAGAATGGGTTAATCTTGCTCAGGATAGGGACCAATGGCGGGCTTATGTGAGGACGGCAATGAACCTCCGGGTTCCTTAAAAGCCAGTAAGTAAGTATATGACGACGCTGTATCCACTGGGTTATTTAGCGTCGATGGAATTGGTTATAGCGAGATGGTATTTTGTGAGATGAGGTCGAAGATTCGCCGTAGATTACCTGACATTCACCTTACAGTTTGGGAAAACCTCGGAAAAAAACCCAACCACGTAACCTCCGGGTTCCTTAAAAGCCAGTAAGTAAGTATATGACGACGCTGTATCCACTGGGTTATTTAGCGTCGATGGAATTGGTTATAGCGAGATGGTATTTTGTGAGATGAGGTCGAGGATTCGCCATAGATTACCTGACATTCACCTTACAGTTTGGGAAAACCTCGGAAAAAACCCAATCACGTAACCTCCGGGTTCCTTAAAAGCCAGTAAGTAAGTATATGACGACGCTGTATCCACTGGGTTATTTAGCGTCGATGGAATTGGTTATAGCGAGATGGTATTTTGTGAGATGAGGTCGAAGATTCGCCATAGATTACCTGACATTCACCTTACAGTTTGGGAAAACCTTGGAAAAAAACCCAACCACGTAATTATCCCAGACAGAAATAGAACCTATGCCCGAGCGCAATTCCCAATCAGCAAGCAGACGCGCTACCATCTGAGCTACGCCGGTGGAAAATGTGAAGAGGAGGAATGTTCAAAGAACAAACGTGCAAAGAAGAAAAAATAATATGCAAAAGAAGAATAAAAAAATTAAAGATGAGAGTCAAGAAAAGAATAAGGAGAAGAGGGTCAAGAAGAAGAGCAAAATAAGAAAGGTTAGAGATTAAGAAAACAAAAGAAGGAGTAAGAGAAAGAGGGTGGTATGATGGCAGTTAGTACCGGTAGTGGTTTAGGGCAAGCAGAAAAAAAATAAAATTTCTAATAGTAAAAATTTCGCATCGTCTTTAATCTTCAAGTTTTCATCCTCTGTTACATAAATCAAGACAGTATATTAGGATTTATATAAAAAATTAGATTGATTTATCGTGGGCAGACTATGCGGACATCTGTCGAAATGTTTTGCCGAGTATGTTTATAGAGATTATTGCCCACACCTGGTAATAATACTCGGCATTCCCCTTGCTGTGAGCCCTTCCCTGCTTATCAGCGCGCAATGTTGGTTTTCAATGGGTTGATGATTGATGAGGAAATCTGCAGTACTAGTTCAAACACTGCAGTCTCTCTGCGCCCTAGAATACGAAGAATATGACGACGTACACATTGGCTTCTGCGAACAATATGTAGACCAAGACTACATCTATGAAACTGTAGTTAAAGATCACAGACAAGGCGGTTTAGTTGGCACAATAACAATGTTTGTGTAATCTGTGACCAAGGTGACCAAATTTGACATACTTATCACCATCTGTGTTAACAACATTGTGGTTGATAAATCACGATACATCGTTGATATTGAACCTGTCAGGAATAAAATGTTATTAAATTCATTTTATGTACATTATTCAGTACAATAAAATTGATTCTTAAAATTCGTAACTGTTATTATGTGACATTGTTGTTGTTTAGTTTTGGAATTGAACGGGTTATAACAGCTGCTTGTCTATGCGAATGACGTGAATATGTTAGGAGAAAATCCACAAACGATTAGGGAAAACACGGGAATTTTACTGGAAGCAAGTAAAGAGATAGATTTGGAAGTAAATCCCGAAAAGACAAAGTATATGGTTATGTCTCGTGACGAGAATATTGTACGAAATGGAAATATAAAAATTGGAAATTTATCCTTTGAAGACGTGGAAAAATTAAAATACCTGGGAGCAACAGTAACAAATATAAATGATACTCAGGACGAAATTAAACACAGAATAAATATGGGAAATGCCTGTTATTATTCGGTTGAGAAGCTTTTATCATCCAGTCTGCTGTCAAAAAATCTGAAAGTTAGAATTTATAAAACAGTTATATTACCGGTTGTTCTTTATGGTTGTGAAACTTGGACATTCGCTTTGAGAGAGGAATATAGGTTAAGGGTATTTGAGAATAAGGTTCTTAGGAAAATATCTGGGGCTAAGAGGGATGAAGTTACAGGAGAATAGAGAAAGTTACACAACACAGAACTGCACGCATTGTATTCTTCACCTGACATAATTAGGAACATTAAATCCAGACGTTTGAGATGGGCAGGGCATGTAGCATGTAAGAGCGAATCCAGAAATGCATATAGAGTGTTAGTTGGGAGGCCGAAGGGAAAAAGACCTTTGGGAGGCCGAGACGTAGATGGTAAGATAATATTAAAATGGATTTGAGGGAGGTGGGATATGATAATAGAGACTGGATTGATCTTGCTCAGGATAGGAACCTATGGCGGGCTTATGTGTGGACGGCAATGAACCTCCAGGTTCCTTAAAAGCCAGTAAGTAAGTAAGTTGTTGTTTAGTTGTTTATTCAACCGTTCGAAGCGAAGTTTGAACCTCATACAGCAATAAGATATCACTCATGAGACAATTAAGGCAGGAGATAATGGGGTAGGGTGGCCAGTTCCTTTCCCTCTTATGTGACATTAAGGAATAAAAATAGGTAAAATTTATATATATTTTTTTTTCTACGTTTCCTAAGCTGTAATTATTTGTGTACACCAACCTCATGTTGTTAGTATTAATGCCTCTAAGTTTCATTAGTATCAGTTTAATAGTTTTTGAGTTATTAAAGAAAAATGAAAACTTTTCAAATGTATCATTCTAGTCCCACTTAATATAAGTTACAAACCCAAAGAAAATTGTACACCATCTTTGACATGCATGTAATTTAACAGCAGAGCCATAATTTATATGCATGAGTGACTGAAAGAAATTAAATCTTATTTTTTTTTATTCTTTCAGTATCTGGATAGTATATTCTAATTTTTAATTTTGAAAATATTTGCTTTATCAAAAAAGGCTCTCTATTTTTGTTAACCATACTTGGAACATGTACTAAACATTTTAACTTCTTAGCATGAAATTTGTTGGATTCTAGAGTATCTGAATGTGACTAACGCATTAAAATATAAGTGTGGAAAAATTATTTTAAAATGTCGATTTTTTTTGTCACGAAAACCTGTTTCTAATAACTGTGAAATGTGACTCGAGTATGAATTTTGGGGACGGATATGTTGATAAAGTTTGGTCAACATATAAATGGCAGGTCAATGACTATTTTTTTGCAAAAAGAAAATGTATTTTTCTCGAAAAAATAATAAAAATTTCACCCATCTCTTCCTGTAACACAGTCTATATTAACTATTTGCGATTGTTGGAATGCGAAATATTGATAATACTGAAAGTGACACAAGAAAATCGTTCTTAATTTTGTTTTATGAGCATTATTAATTGAAGATATTATTACAAAAACAGCCCTAGTCATTTTTAATGAAATTGAAATTAAGGACACATTTCCTACTATTTTAAATGTTTATAGACTCCAAAAAAAAAAAAAAAAACATCAGTCCGGCTATATTCGCTATGGAGATTATGAGTACGATTTTTTTACACTGGTGGGCTACCAACCCTCCGAGCAACCTTTTATCCTCAGGAGAGGATACATACCATACCATACCATACCGACAACACCATTGTAAACCGCAAGGGAGAAGACTAATCGGACGCTCTAGAAAACGCTGGAAAGACCAATTTTAATATTGCTATCAATGGAGACGAAACAGGCCAATGGGCCTAAGTCGTATTGTTGATGATGATGATGATGATGATGATGATGATGATGATGATAGACTCCAAAAACGGCCCATGTCAAGTGCAATGGACAGAAGATAAAACACCTGTTGAACGGAAATAGCTGACATGTGTTAATCCTTTATTCTTTTATTGTTTTCCTGAAAAATAGCAATTTTGACAAAGGTTGTTTTTGTAATAATGTCTTCAATTGCAATTGAACCTTACAGTCGGTCAAGTGGCATTCACAAAATATATTTTATTGTGTTTGCTGAAAATGAAATCATGGTATTAAAACTAAAATAAGGAAATCGCTGTTGAGTTCTTCTATGTGTCCTATTGTTAATTGTAATAAAAGAGTCATGGCCGGTTTTTCCAAGTAGTGTTAGAAAATTTAACGACTGTTAAACTCTAAACAGTTTGTTAATTAATAAAATTGTATGTTTTCAACACCAGTTTGGTTTAACAGATTGTTAACAGTTTGTTAATTTTAAATGTAGGATTTCGGGCAGTTAACTCGTTTAACAGTTAGTTAAATATGGCCGATGTCTCCACAGCTGTTCGAACAGAAATTGAGAAATTAATATTTTGTGTCTCTCTGTAGAGAATGTTCAGCATATGACTGGTAATATAACATTTAAAAAATACTTTGGACCGTTTAAATACATCAGTGTTATTTTATTTCTTTCGTATTTCGTATCCATAATAGCAATGAGGGAATATAACCTTACTTTGTAATTATTATTCAGCACGTCACCTATAACTTTCATTTGTCAACTGTTTGTTTATGGAGCGTGGCCTACTATGACAGATTGTCATTTTATGCAAGTTTCATGACTCACTCTATAATATAGAATTTAAAGATTAATATTAGCTAATCAAAAATTGTCTTACATGTGTAGAATCATTACCAACTGCTGTTGAGTAGTTAAAATAGTGCTAACAGACGTTATAGTTAAGTGTTGGTTATCTTAAACAAAATTATGTTGAACAAATGGAAAATACATTAACAAAGCGTTAAAAATAAACAGACTGTTAATTTAACTTTCGTTAAGCAAAATTAAACACTACTTGCACAAACTGGCCATTAGTATCGTTAATGGCGTTAATACAATTTTACTTTTGCCATAATGTCTCATAATTTCGTTGGTAGAGAGCCGGGGTATGCAAATTTATTAGCGACAAGTAATATTGCGTCTAATTTCGTGTACTGGAGTCTCTGTATAAATTATTATGCAATGCTTATGATTTCTCTCGAAGTTCACGTGAAATTAAAATGTTCATTACGTTGCAGAACAAGTAAATCATGTCCCTCAAGGCTTTGTCGAAGATAAGCGCCGTCTCAGCTTCTTCCTTAACTGCGTATTAATCATCCATGCTCCATACAGAAACAACCTCGAGAGCTTCTCGTTACAACTTACGAGATACAATATAATATGCTACAGGAGATAATTGAGATTATACACTACATATTTTATTCTAAATAATTTAATGGTTTATATACCTGTCTCCACACCAGTAACACAAAAATTCAGGACATTATGATGCGACAAGTCTACATATGGACCATTTCATGTCAACTGGTCTTGTATCTAAACAAAACATTTTCCTTTAAAAAGTTTATTTCTGTATGTTAAAATACGGAACATACTCCAGGAGACATGGCTATTAATATACTTACTTACTTACTGGCTTTTAAGGAACCCGGAGGTTCATTGCCGCCCTCACGTAAGCCCGCCATCGGTCCCTATCCTGAGCAAGATTAATCCAGTTTCTATCATCATATCCCACCTCCCTCAAATCCATTTTAATATTATCTTTCCATCTACGTCTCGGCCTCCCTAAAGGTCTTTTTCCCTCCGGCCACCCAACTAACACTCTATATGCATTTCTGGATTCGTCCATACGTGCTACATGTCCTGCCCATCTCAAAGTCTGGATTTAATGTTCCTAATTATGTCAGGTGAAGAATACAATGCGTGCAGTTCTGTGTTGTGTAACTTTCTCCATTCTCCTGTAACTTCATCCCTCTTAGCCCCAAATATTTTCCTAAGCACCTTATTCTCAAATACCCTTAACCTATGTTCCTCTCTCAAAGTGAGAGTCCAAGTTTCACAACCATACAGAACAACCGGTAATATAACTGTTTTATAAATTCTAACTTTCAGCTTTTTGGCAGTAGACTGGATGATAAAAGTTTCTCAACTGAATAATAACAGGCATTTCCCATATTTATTCTGTGTTTAATTTCCTCCCGAGTATCATTTATATTTGTTACTGTTGCTCCCAGATATTTAAACTTCTCCACCTCTTCAAAAGATAAATTTCCAATTTTTATATTTCCATTTCGTACAATATTCCCGTCACGAGTCATAATCATATACTTTGTCTTTTCGGGATTTACTTCCAAACCTATCTCTTTACTTGCTTCCAGTAAAATTCCCGTGTTTTCCCTAATCGTTTGTGGATTTTCTCCTAACATATTCACGTCATCCGCATAGACAAGCAGCTGATGTAACGCGTTCAATTCCAAACCCTGCCTGTTATCCTGGACTTTCCTAATGGCATACTCTAGAGCAAAGTTAAAAAGTAAAGGTGATAGTGCATCTCCTTGCTTTAGCTCACAGTGAATTGGAAACGCATCTGACAGAAACTGACCTGTACGAACTCTGCTGTACATTTCACTGAGATAATAATAATAATAATAATAATAATAATAATAATAATAATGTTTTGAACACAAGTTTCTAGCATAAATGCTAATATAATACTGCTGTAATATTTCATAATAATTCGGAAACCAGTCTGTTAGTAGAGATGTGCTCTTTCTCACTGGATTTTGTATTCCGGAGGCCAGTGTCAGGATTGTTGTGTTGGGAGACGAGAGTGTTGGCTTTATGTATGAGAGGATTAACTTTCATCCCATCGGAGCGAACTTTGATAATCTCTTCGATAAATTCATATTCATGTGATACATATAGAAAGTTTTAAACTTTCAAACGCATAATAATTCTTTTGTCAGTCCTGCCTTGAATGCTATAGTTCACATCGAATTTTTATTTTTCCATATAGACAAACTGCATCATTGCTGAATTTTGTCCCTTCGGACGGCCATTGTATGCGCAACGGTTAGGCAGCTGCTTCAAGTCCCCGAAGGAGTTATCGGTGTTTGTCACTTGAGAGTGTAACGTTCTGTGTTGTCTCAGATCACAGATGTCAAACGAGTAAGAAGCACGTGAGCTTAGAACCATCCAGTGCTCATGGTCAGGAAGTGAATCAGAAGCAGAACCCAATTGATATTAGAAATGGACAACATTTTTATAACCGAGAAAGGTGGTTCAGTGATAATGTACTAGACTCACATTCGGTAAGTCGCAGGTTCAAATCCTGTGGCCGGTAATTCTGATTGAGGTTACAAAGGAAAATGCCGGATTGGAAATTTACATACCATGATTCATTACCGTCTTAATCACCAATATTATAATCATTAAAAATTGAAATTAGTTAAAATGAATACAAGCCATTACAACATAATTATAAAAGAAACAGAATCACAACAATAGTCCACAGCCTACTGCTGAACCCAAAGATTCTACACACACGATATGACCTAGCGCGTATAAATACTAAAAAAAAAATATTTTTAAAATTGTAGGGGAGTAAAGAGTAACTGAATTCTGATAGACCCCAAATATGTTTTACAGTTTTGGTACGATTTCCGTGAAATTTGGGGAATTGTTTATATGATACGAAATACATAGACATTTATAAGTCTTATTAAATACCATCAACGATTTAACTGGAAATAATTTTAACATTCTTATTTCAAATGGAACACGCTGTATACTTGTAAATTTTTAACTCGTCTTCAAATTATAAATCTAACTAGTGGCTTGTGCAGCAAATGCTGCAAACTAAGTTCATTAGACGTTCAAATAAACATTTTTCAGATTTATTTTCAGTGAAGAATACCAGACATTCTGAAAGTTATTTCCTTCCATAATAATGAAAGATACTGTCTCTCGAGCCAATACTGAAGAGAACCACGCATATAAATATCTACACCACACCGCCATTAAATATATGAAAAAGACCCAACCCCACTTTATTAATAACTATAAAAATATTTGATTTTTAATAATATTGTTATTTTACGTAAGTTTTATAGCTTTCAATAACATATACTATATGTACTATATAGCCCCCACTCAGTAAAATATAGAAATAAAAATCTAATATAAGTTATTCTCTACATCTACTTATATAACCCCAAAACGTTTCACTTTCATATCATCAATATAGCATTAATATGTATAATTAATGAAAAATAGTCACATCACGGCATTAACTACAATAATATTTCATTTCTAATAGTAATAATGTCATCAATCCACCTCAAGTTTTGTATTTTTTAATATCCAATGCACAGCTGTACCCAGAAAATTACACACCACAGAATCGAACCTATAAATTATTTTTAGTAAGTTAAGTTTTTAATAACCAATTTAATTTGAGCTCTAAATATGTCAGCATTCTTGTAGATCATGGCCTTCGTGTAATATTGTTTACTGTAGTGTGTGTTTTGTTTTATTCTGAAATGCAACACAGCCGACTTGATGCTCGCTTCGCTTCTCCTGAATGCAATTACCTAGTTCTCAAAACTGACGACAGATGGATTTTGGAAAATAGGAAAATTATGTAGGAAAATTGACATTTCACTGAAAACTATTATTTTTCCGAAAAACTTTGGGTTCCAAGCTTCAAAATGAGGGGCCATTTATTAAAATCCATTCAGCCGTTTTCCCGTAATTTCCATTACCAGTTCAAATTATATATATGGATTATTTATTACATGTTGAGATTTGAATTGATGTATTTTGTTTAACACTAAACAGTAATAAATGCTATGGAAGATCACGTCCATCGCGATTTGAAACAAATGAATGTTTGTTTGCCATGGTGGTGGTGGACAAATTATTGTGCAATTTTATTATTGAACAATTAAAATCATTGCTGGTGCATAATGTAACGTTACTATTCTACTCGTGATGAAATTATGGATATATTATTATTTGGTGAGTGCATTATTACATAACGTTATGCTGGGTTCTATTAAAATAATTCGCAGAGGGATTGATGACGATCAGTTTGAAACTTATTTGAAATCACCGTAATGTTTCAACCTTTGTCTATTTTGATAAATTTTATACATTTTTTTTTTTTCGCGGAGCATATTGTGACAGCGACGTGAGATTCGAACTCACGACCAGCGTCCCGCAAGAGAGAAGATCGCGCGGGCTCCACGGAGCACTGAGGGACGGCGCACGGCGGAGAGAAGTGAGGGGAAAGGGCCTACGCGCGAGGGGAGGCTGCGCACGCAGCTGCTACTTACGGAGTGAAGGGGGAACGGACCTTCCCGACTCTTCCAGAAGCCCGTCGAAGTGGAAAAATCGCGAATTCGAAGTTTCTCGGTTACGTTGCTGTGGTTATAAATTACGGACGCGAAGGAGTGTGATTCATGATTAGTTCAGTGAGTAAGCCAGTGAACAGAGCAAGCCAGCCAGTCTTGTGTACCGGAGTTCGACTCGAGTGTGCGTCCGCAACTGTGTCAGCATCCGAAGGCCTGAGTTCGAGTGCAGTGGACCGCAGTTGGAGGGACCTGAGTTAGAGTACAGTGAACTGTCTCTGAAGGTCTGTTGTTCGAGATACTGTGAACTCGAGTGACTGAGCTAGAAGAACTGTGAACTGAGAACTGATAGTTCTGATTTGTAAATAGTGCTTTGTAAATATTAGTTAAGATTAACAGTTCAGTGTTGTTCGTAATAGTCCAAGTAAATTGTCATTGCCGTCAGTGGAGTGCTATAACGAATACTGTGTTGAGGAAAATCCTATTGTTGACGAGAGCGTTTAAGGTGAATTGTAGAAAGGAATTATTGTTGGAAGAATAAATTACATTGTTGTTTAGTTTAAAAAAATGTACAATATAATGTCGTTTATACGTGTTTTTGTAATATGTTTTTGCATATCTAACACTAAATATTATCTCTATGCTCCATTGAAGCATGTGAGAGTACGGCAAGTACCTATTTCAAGCGTCATGCACACTGTTTTCGCTTCTAAGTAGCAAGAACGCAGAAAAAAGTGAAGCGGTACTTGTAACTTGAATAGTATATACTCTTAAAAACTAGTGTGGTAATCAAGTATGAAGAGATATAGAAAGAACGTACAACATGTTGAGTTCTGGATGAAATGTTATATTTTTATCAGGTGAACTTATACTTGCTTTGTAATACTTTACTAGTGCCACCCATTGTCAAAATATAGGCCTATTACTAATACAATGCTTCAAACTATTGGAACTCAGCCATTAGTCTTTTGTCTAAATGTTGAAATACAATTCCTAATCTACTTAATAAAAAGAGGACAGCAATTTCAGAATGTTATAACCAGGGAAAGGATTTATATGTAAATACATATTTACTTATAAAGCTAATATAATTTATATTTTGCATTATCTTTATGTTTCACAATGTGTAGGGTTGAAAAATCCTACTTTTATTTTCCATATTTTTCCATATTTTAGAGTTTAGTACATATTTTCGTTAATTTCCATATATTTTCCATATTTCATATAAAACAGTCCATATTATATTAGGTTTAACAATAAAACAAAACAAAATTCCATTAACTTTTAAAAATACATTTCAACAATAGAGATTTAAACACATGTTCAGTAATCCCTTTAACATCAGAGTTATTTGAAAATTAGCAGTCCTATCAACAATGGGAAAGTAAGTTACAAAACTGTATTAATTTAATTTAAAATTTTTAACAGACTTCAGTTGTGCAGCTCAACAGTTAAATGCCAGTCAGAGTACACATAGGTTCAGTTTTGTAAATCATACTATAAAGACGGTAAATATGCCAAAAGTACGTCATTCAGTCAATTTAAAATCAAAACTAACAAGTTACATTTCAGAATTTAAAGAAGATGGTTTATCAACTGACAATAAAATATTATTTTGTAATTTGTGTCAGTGTGCAGTATCATCTACACAAAAGTTCCTGGTGCAACAACACATTACAACTAGTAAACATCAGGCCAACAAACAACTAAATTCCAAGCAGAGACAATTGTTTTTAACACAACCAACAACATCGAATGTAAGATCTGAGTTTAACATCGACCTGTGCCGTTCTCTCATCTCTGCTGATATTCCTCTCTACAAACTAAAGAATAAGGTCTTCAGGGAATTCCTTGAAAAATATACTCAACATACAATCCCGGATGAGTCAACACTTAGGAAGACGTATGCTCCATCCATCTACGATGAGACAATACAGAAGATAAGAGATGAAATTAAAGATAGTTCAATTTGGGTTTCCATTGATGAAACTCCCGACAAAGAAGGTAGACTTGTTGGTAATGTAGTTATCGGTTTGTTAAGTGAACAATATTCTGAACGAATTCTTTTACATTGTGATGTTCTAGAAAAGTGCAATAACAAAACTATAGTTAAACTGTTCAACGAAGCTATGGGTATCCTGTGGCCAAAGGGTATTATGTACGATAATGTGTTATTCTTTATTAGCGATGCTGCCCCTTATATGGTCAAAGCTGGACAAGCATTATCTGTTGTATATCCTAAATTGACTCATTTTACTTGTGTGGCGCATGCATTTCATCGTGTGGCAGAAGTGGTCAGAGACAATTTCCCTAAAGTAGATTTGTTGATTTCATCAGTGAAAAAAGTATTTCTCAAAGCTCCCAGTAGAGTTAACGTGTTGAAAGAAATGTACCCTGAAATTCCATTGCCACCAAAGCCAATTTTAACTAGATGGGGTACATGGCTAGAAGCAGTTGAATATTATGCCGAACATATAGACTCTATTAACAATGTTCTCCTTGCATTGGACTCTGAAGATGCAGTCTCAATTGATACTGCGAAAACAGTTACCTGTGACATAAGTGTGAAGAATGACTTAGCTCACATTCAGCATACATTTTCATGCATCATAAAAACGCTCAAAAGTCTCCAAAATAGGCACCTTTCACTATCTGAAAGTTTTGAAATTATAAATAGTACTGTGGAACAACTGAATCGTGGTAGAGGTAAAGTTGCAGATGCAGTAAGAGCTAAGGTGGACACTGTACTTTCAAAAAACCCTGGATATGAAGAACTACAAAAGGTTGTTGCTGTGATGAGTGGTGAATCAACAGTGAAGATTAACTTGGACTTATCCCCAGCAGACATTGTGAAATTGAATTATGTACCAGTTACTTCTTGTGACGTCGAACGCTCTTTTAGTCAGTATAAATCTATCCTCAGAGACAATAGAAGAAGATTCACTTTTCAGCACTTGAAAGAAATGTTTGTAACCTATTGTTATGGTAACAGACAATAAAAATTGTGTTTTGTTGAAACTACATTGGAAGATAAGGTACGTCCATTATATTTTTTGTTTAGTTTGATTAAAATGTACCAATATTTAACGTACATAGTCATTTTTTTATAATTTTAAGTCCATATTTAATTCCATATTTTGGTAAAAATCCATATTTAATTCCATATTTTGGTAAAAATAACTACATATATATTTACATATTTCATATATTTTTAGTCCATATAAATCCGTTCCCTGGTTATAACTTAAGCTTAGTGTTTCACTGTAAATTCCGTTCTTACCGAAATATTTGAATACATGTTCCTGTTAACTCATTAAGTCTTTTGTGTTCCTTTCTTTTTAATTCGTTTATTTTACGATGCTTTATCAACTACAATAGTTATCTAGTGTCTAAGTGAAATGAAGGCGATAATGCCAGAAAAATGAGTCCTGGGTCCAGCGCCAAATAGTTACCCAGCATTTGCTATTAATGGGTTGAGGGAAAATCCCGGAAAAACCTCAACCAGGTAATTTGTCCCAACCAGGATCTTTTGTGTTCTGGCGACTATTATGTCAACCGTTGGATTTCAGATTCACGGATTCAAACTCAGCAGAGAATGAAGCATTTACAGACTTCCTCGAGGAGGGAAGTAAAGCTGGAAGGGGCTTCCATGTAAAAGAACCTGTTCCTGACAGAGGGTTCCAGGCAAAATTTGACGGCCTTTCCTGACCAGTGTTGAGTCTCAGTGTTGAATAATGTCAGCAGCTGAAGGCATCGTTAAACTGCTCTTATTTTTGCTTGGAAGTCATCAGTTTTATGTTTTATATGTACTTACTTACTGGCTTTTAAGGAACCCGGAGGTTCATTGCCGCCCTCACATAAGCCCGCCATTGGTCCCTATCCTGAGCAAGATTAATCCAGTCTCTATCATCATATCCCACCTCCTTCAAATCCATTTTAATATTATCTTCCCATCAACGTCTTGGCCTCCCTAAAGGTCTTTTTCCCTCCGGTCGCCCAACTAACACTCTATATGCATTTCTGGATTCGCCCATACGTGCTACATGCCCTGCCCATCTCAAAGTCTGGATTTAATATTCCTAATTATGTCAGGTGAAGGATACAATGCGTGCAGCTCTGCGTTGTGTAACTTTCTCCATTCTCCTGTAACTTCATCCCTCTTAGCCCCAAATATTTTCCTAAGCACCTTATTCTCAAACACTCTTAACCTGTGTTCCTCTCTCAAAGTGAGAGTCCAAGTTTCACAACCATACACAACAACCGGTAATATAACTGTTTTATAAATTCTAACTTTCAGATTTTTTGACAGCAGACTGGATGATAAAAGCTTCTCAACCGAATAATAACATGCATTTCCCATATTTATTCTGTGTTTAATTTTCTCCCGAGTATCATTTATATTTGTTACTGTTACTGCAAGATATTTGAACTTCTCCACCTCTTCAAAAGATAAATTTTCAATTTTTATATTTCCATTTCGTACAATATTCTCGTCACGAGACATAATCATATACTTTGCCTTTTCGGGATTTACTTCCAAACCTATCTCTTTACTTGCTTCCAGTAAAATTCCCGTGTTTTCCCTAATCGTTTGTGGATTTTCTCCTAACATATTCACGTCATCCGCATAGACAAGCAGCTGATGTAACCCGTTCAATTCCAAACCCTCTCTGTTATCCTGGACGTTACTAATGGCATACTCTAGAGCAAAGTTAAAAAGTAAAGGTGATAGTGCATCTCCCTGCTTTAGCCCACAGTGAATTGGAAACGCATCTGACAGAAACTGACCTATACGAACTCTGCTGTACGCTTCACCGAGACACATATGTTTTATATGTACTGTATTTTTAATTGAGCTAGACGTAGTCACCAATAGAGAAAACAAAGCGCATATAGGCACGCATCCAATTGTTATGGATAAATCTGTGAGCCTATAATAGCAATACGACTTGTCCTAAATGTTGTAGGTTCTCTCCTCTACTTCCTTATTCCTGTTATGACTTGCGACAGAAGATTGAATTCTGTCACAGTTTATCTTCGTAATAAAGTTTGCATTGTCTAATTATCAATGTTGTATTAATGTGTTCGTGTTTGTCGAGCACTCCATACCAGTCGTAATCTCATCTCTGCTGTCTCTGTTCACTAATTTGATTATTGTGCTCTATGAAGGACATTACATTCATTCAAGTAAGCACTTCCGTCATTTTTCAACGATTTCAATAGACTACAGTTATTTTCATGTTAATGTAGTTTGTCGAAACAATACACTCAAAATAATTCTTTTGCACAATCGTGTTTTTTGTAGTAGGCCTTACTTACCGCTATTGTTGACAGGCCTTGTAAGCTGGATTTACAATACGCGTACTGGCTGCAAGAGAAACAGATTATTGTTACAACTCATAACAACACTAGTTGCTGTTATAGAACATAAAGTTCCATTCAATTACAGCCAATTTTTTAAAACTTCTGAATATTTATGCCCACAGACATGTTACAATCATCGCCTTCAATCATCGTAGCTGCTATGATGTGTTACAACACCAACTTTTATTAATCTCTTTAGCAAAATAATACTTCTTTGAATGTATAATAGTTACATTGAATAAAATGGCGGAGTATCAACAAACTCTGTTCTCGGCGTTACTTAGTTACCTATTTACCTGCAATGAAGCAATATGTAAAGCCCTTAATAGTACATTATGCAAAGAGCCTATAATGGTAGTAATTAAGACGCGAGTATGTTTGTTTATGAAACGAGCGCAAGCGAGTTTCATAATTTTCATACGAGCGTCTTAATTACCATTATAGGAAAGTTTCATACCACTTTTTATGCTCGACCATATTTCTAACTTGAAATTATTCAGAAGTATTCATGTTATGGTTATGTGAGGAGCGGAACTGACCTGAATTGTGAGATGTGCGCAGACGCGAAAGTATTGATTTTTTCCGAAACACGAATGTCATTGACCTTGATATAATCTAGTGAATAATATGAAGATTAGGCTTGATATAACCTGGAAATTGATTTATAATTGTAAAACGAAATGACAAATTGAATTTATTTAAATATTATTTACAATTAATGCTAATTATTATAGTAACAGAACATAAACTTCTGCGACAGTATTGGATTTCCAGCCTCCGTGACTTTTCGCTAATTGTCTTTCGATTGCATATCCGAGAATAATCGATACTTGCGGTTTTATAATGGTACAAAGGTGATTTGTCATTGGCTGAACAACTGAATTATAATGAATAGGTGTATTTTAATGAGGTGCATCAAAGGGCTACTACCAGGTGTAGGCTATAATTACTACATTTCGGCATGGTCGAGCATAAAAATACATTTACTCTGTATTTTCAATACAGAAAATATCGTGAAAATTATATAGGAATTTCAGTTCTGAAAATATGATCTGCAACAAATAGTTTGCAATACACGTGTTAAGTACGCAATAGAATCTCGGAAATAGAAAAATGTAAGTATCGACTTAGTCTTGTTTCTTATTTTTCTCGATTCTGTTATAACGTACTCACCACCAATATAGTTCTATACTTACTTACTGGCTTTTAAGGAACCCAGAGGTTCATTGCCGCACTCACATAAGCCCGCCATTGGTCCCTATACTGAGGAAGATTAATCCAGTCTCTACAATCATATCCCACCTCCCTCAAATCCATTTTAATATTATCTTTTCATCTACGTCTCGGCCTCCACAAAGGTCTTTTTCCCTCCGGCCTCCCAACAAACACTCTATATGCATTATTATTATTATTATTATTATTATTATTATTATTATTATTATTATTATACTTACTTACTTACTTACAAATGGCTTTTAAGGAACCCGAAGGTTCATTGCCGCCCTCACATAAGCCCGCCAGCGGTCCCTATCCTGTGCAAGATTAATCCAGTCTCTATCATCATATCCCACCTCCCTCAAATCCATTTTAATATTATCCTCCCATCTACGTCTCGGCCTCAGTCCTTTTCCCTCCGGCCTCCCAACTAACCCTCTATATGCATTTCTGGATTCGCCCATAAGTGCTACATGCCCTGCCCATCTCAAACGTCTGGATTTAATGTTCCTAATTATGTCAGGTGAAGGATACAATGCGTGCAGTTCTGCGTTGTGTAACTTTCTCCATTCTTCTGTAACTTCATCCCTTTCAGCCCCAAATATTTTCCTAAGCACCTTATTCTCAAACACCCTTAACCTATGTTCCTCTCTCAAAGTGAGAGTCCAAGTTTCACAACCATAAAGAACAACCGGTAATATAACTGCTTTATAAATTCTAACTTTCAGATTTTTTCGACAGCAGACTGGATGATAAAAGCTTCTTAACCGAATAATAACAGGCATTTCCCATATTTATTCTGTGTTTAATTTCCTCCCGAGTATCATTTATATTTGTTACTGTTGCTCCAAGATATTTGAAATTCTCCACCTCTTCAAAGGATAAATTTCCAATTTTTATATTTCCATTTCGTACAATATTCTCGTCACGAGACATAACAATTAAAACTATGGCTATAATAATATAATAAATGGATACTGTAACCGCATTAAAATAATTAAGTGGATGAAGTAAACAAAAAGTAATAAAAATAACGTGTAAATGGGTAACAAATAAGTGACTCAGTAAATAAGTGATTAACTGTATGATTACGAACAGGTAGATCGAAAAAGGTATAAATTGGAAGTAGGGCTATGGAGTAACATATACGTACAAGTAACACAAATGAAATCTTGTGTGAATGTAAAGAACAACGAGTAGCAGCTCACGTTTCTGTACACGAAGAAAAATTTAAATCGCCACATGAACATATTTGTGAAGATCAATTATTGACCCTTCGATTTTCATATCGTCCAATAGAGTGAACCGTGGATGTTGTGTAATATTGATCTTTGAAGACACCCACATAAGGCACACGACTTTGATCGACCTCTTATGTGCGCATCTGACACAACCACAAGAGCATTAGGACGTGCTTGTGAAATTGATCACTTGAAAGAGCAGCCCAGTTCTGGACTGGCTTTCAAACGTTTATGAAGAAAATTAAGGCTTGGCTTATCGAGGTCTGGACCCAGAAAAGATCCTTGCATTTGACCTGCTCAGGCCCATTGTGCACCGTTTATACAGGGCGTTTCCGAGGTGGTGTTACAAACTTTCAGGGATAATGGCGAAGGGCACATGTATCAATTTGAGATCAGGAACCATGTTCCGGAAATGACTGAGTCGAAAGTTATAAGCAAAAATAGTTGTGTGGAAATGGAATTGTAATTTGGCACCACGTGCCCTCCTTCCCTTAACCTTTGGAAAAGTCGTGGAAAGATGGTATGGGCCGGATGTCTCCTACGTGGGTACTTGTCCGATACAATCTGTGAGCTTGTCTACTGTTCCCTTTGGCTCATCCGTATTCGAAAATCAGGTCTGCTTATTCCGCTCTCGTGTACTCCTCCATTTCACTAGGACTGATCGACTAGACACTGCAACTTGTACACATACACTGCTGTCTACAGACATGCATATCAGGACCGACCACGTCCGTTACACATTACGCTATCTGCATTGCTTTAGTGTAGTTTCCTGTCCCCATCCCTCAGACAGCGCACTGAATGGAATACTGTAAGTAGACAACGTAAACAACGTCCGATGAATACAGCATGTGTAAGATGTTGTTGTTTTCTAATGCCAGGCGTTTGACAATGAAGTCATTTGACCTCTTGCACTCCAATACTTTTCAAAGATATTATCATGGCCAGCCATTGAAGCACAGATTTTGAGGTGTTCCGAATCCATTTCTTGGTTTGAGTTGCACAATGGGCAGTTAGGGGACTGACATATTCCAATTCTATGCAGGTGTTTGGCAAAACAATCATGGCCTGTTGCCAATCTAAATGCAGCTACAGACGATTTTCGTGGTAAATCGGGAATTAACTGTGGATTATGATGCAGAGAGTTCCATTTTTTCCCTTGGGATTGAGTTATCAAATTTTGTTTGTTGAAGTCTAAGTATGTAGATTTAATAAATCTTTTCACAGAGTAATACGTAGATGTAGTAACAGGTCTGTAAGTAGCAGTGCTGCCCTCCTTTGCTAAAGCATCCGCATTCTCGTTTCCCAGGATTCCACAATGGGATGGTATCCATTGGAATACAATTATTTTATTGAGTGATATTAATTGAGAGAGCATTTTAGTTATTTCTGCTGTTTGAGATGAAGGTGTGTGTTTAGAGACTATTGATAGAATAGCTTCTTTGGAGTCTGACAATATAACTGCATTCTTAAATTTATTGATGTGGCATAGGAGATTCCTGAGACTTTCACTTATTGTAATGATTTCTCCATCAAAACTGGTTGTTCCATACCCAAGAGGTCTATAAAGTGAGAAGAGACACCACGTAACACCTGCACCGGCAATGTGTAAGATGTACAGATAAATACACATAAATAAGGAATAAAATTATGTCATTTCCACACAACTATTTTTGCTTGTAACTTTGGACTCGGTCATTTCCGGACCAGGGTTCCTTATCTCAAATTGATACATGTGCCCTTCGCCATCATCCCTGAAAGTTTGTAACACTAGCCCGGAAACACTCTGTATGTGACGAATATCCAACTGAGACAAGCGGTCCTGGAGGCATTCGTAAATCCAATGCTGACAGGGGAACTTCTGTCCCAGCCCTGACAGAGCTGATCCCCTTCCCAGACAAGTACCTAATAAGCCCCAGGGATCCGGAGCCCCAAGGGCTTCCTGTAGTCCACACCTGTGGAATAACGGTTAGCGCGTCTGGCCGCGAAACCATGTGGCCCGGGTTCGATTCCCGGTCGGGGCAAGTTCCCTTGTTGAAGTTTTTTTTCGGAGTTTTCCCTCAACCCAATATGACCAAATGCTGGGTAACTTTCGGTGCTGGACCCGGACTCATTTCACCGGCATTACCACCGTCATCTCATTCAGATGCTAAATAACCTAAGCTGTTGATAAAGCGTCGTAAAATAGCCTACTAAAATAAATAACCTTCCTGGATCAGCATCAGAAACCCGTACTACCCCCGAGACTTCATCACAGCCTATTTTTAATTGTTGCAGTTGATAGATGACTTGAGGGGGAGGTGGAGAGTATTGGTGGAATTCCTGATCACTATATGTACGTTTTGTAAGCAATGTTCGTAAATATGATCATATTACCCCATCCCTGGAAGCAATAGGTTGGCTTAAACTAGATAAGAAAAGAAATTTACATTCACTTCTCTTTCTCTTCGAATTCTTGAACTCTTCTATTCCTTCGTACCTGTCGTCTCGCTTCACTTACCTTTCTTCCCACCATAATCTGTACACACGCTCTCGTCATGAAACTATACTAACAATACCACCCCATCGCACCTCCTCATACTCATCTTCTTTCACAATAGCCCTGCCAAGACTCTGGAATTCGCTACCTGCTAGCATCAGGGACTGTCGAAATAAACTTGAATTCAAACGAAAACTTACTAGGCACTTGGTCAGTAATTGATTTCTTGTAAATAGTTTCCTTAATCTATCACAAAATATTTCAATATCCAGTATTTTCATCACTATACAATTTTGTTATTCTAGATTTAATTTGTAATTCAGTAAATATAAAATATTCTTTGTTTCTCTATGATAAACTATCTAGCTTTAATTATTCAGGTAATCTTTTCGTACTTTGATTTTATTGTAATTGTAATTGTAAATTTAATACTAATTGTAATTTTATTGTTCATATTGTAGTTGGAATCTCCTGGTAGAGGGGCAGAGAAGGCCTGACGGCCTTATCTCTACCAGGTTAAATAAATAAATACTACTAAATATATAACAGATTTCTCAGCGTTATAGGTTTGACGGTAACAACTTTTATCAAGTTTACTATACTGCCATTTAGCGACAGTAGAAGGAGTCACGTCATAACGCCCATTTGAATTGCATGGCGCAGCTGTACTTCCATCTAGCGGTTGTTTTAAATCGACGGTGGAGATCCTGGTGGTTGTTATTTTCCACATGCTACCGTTTTTAACATTGCGATTGCCAATCTGTTATATACGTGATCAGGAGTGGAATGAAAAAGCGAAACGGGAGTTCCCCGAGAAAACTATCTACAGCATCTTCTTTGTCCATCACATATTCCATCACGATCTGGTCGGAGATCGAACCCGAGACGACACAGAAGCAATTTATATTCTGGTACCCAGAAGGTTAAACATGTGGTAGGCAGTAAAGATACTTGTAAATTATTCACTCATAGCAGTTTATTTTGAACACAATCAGAACGAAACTGAATAATTACCCGCCTCCTCGTATCTCCGATAACTTTCCCGTGGCGGGTGGGTGTGTGGTGTCTGGAGCTCTGATCATATTTGCATCTCTCTTTATACACTCAGGGACAAAAAAACCGGACACTTCTATATTTGCTTGTATTTTGTTGCCAATTATTTCAAAATGAAACAAAGCCCATTTAAACAAAATAATGTTTCATTTAGCACCTTATACGACAACATTTGAAAAAAAATCTCTGATGAGAAAATTTACAAAAAATTACAAAGGGCGTATAACTATGGCATCCTTTGATCTGTTTTTTTCATTTTATGATGCCTTAAACATTAAAAACTCTCTTTAATAACGGGCATTACCCCCTATGGCTTGAATAACTACATCCATACGTCTTGGCATGCTCTCAATTTGGTTAGCAATGTCTTCTTGAGGAATAAGCTCCCATTCTTCGCCAAGTGCTCACCTCAACTCTTGTAACGATTCTGGTCTCGGTCGTCTATTCTTAACACGCCGTCCCAGCATTTCCCACACGTGTTCAATTGGATTCATGTCTGGACTCCTTGCTGGCCATGGAAGAACATGGATTCCCACTTCTTGGAGATAATCTCCGACCACATGGGTATTTGTTCAGCTCAAGTCAATGGTTATGTATGAAGCGCCTGCTATGTGCCATGGACGATGATTATATGGCTGGAATTAATATACTTACCTCACTATTTTAGGGCATTTAGAGGACCTTGTGTACCAATATGTTTGTCTATATAGTGTGTCCCATAACCATTGGGAAACTACCATAACCTGAGTATTTTAGTGTAGTATCTAAAAGTAGTTATATAATTACTTTATAGGGTTGACTAAAGCCTACCGATTGGAGTAGTTGGCAGTTATACAGATCACTACACAAATTCGTAGTAACGCAAAGTTATGTTTTTAATGGGACATTTATATGGAGGGGAGAGAATGAGATAGTGCAAAACTACATATTTTAGCAAAAATGGTTTTCTGTGTGAGTTCATTTCTTACACATATGGGGAAGCTACTAGTAAAATATTATAAAAATTACTCAACAAATTACATACGTATACGCCGAAGAAATTATGGTACCACACATCTGAAGTCTGATTAGTGGAATTCTAATTTTCAAGGCCTAACAACAATAGCTGTAAATACAAGAAAAACACGATCGTGCAAATAAACCTATTTTAGGGCTGAAGTGCATGTCGATATTTCATGTCCCACCCGATAAGCGTTAAACCCATATGAGAATAATATTGTCCTCGCGTCTAGGACTGGAATACGTCTGTAGTATGCTATGTAGTGGTACAATTCATTTAGCACGTAGATCTTCCGCAATCCTGTTAAAACTGGTTCAGCTGGCTCTTTTGACATCTCAGAACTGACTATTTTTATGTAGTACTCACCATGTTGGTTATCGCTATGATGTAAGTACTGAATGTAGGCCTATAGCAGTATTTTATACCATGTAGGTTGCTCAAGTGATAAAGGATTTATTGCCGATTGAACTTGTTTATTTTCCACAACAGTTAAATGGACGACCATCAACAATAGTCACGCCATGGACATATCAAAATACCAAATCATTTTCAATGTTAACATAAATGCTTAAATTACGCAATGTAAGAGCGCGTAGTTCTTAAGTATATACACTTAAATTTCTAGTAGTTGTAGATACCTGTAGTTGTTCTCAACGTGATAGCGCAAGCGCCTTTCAGAACTTTGTCCCAGATGTCTAGTGTTTCATGATTGAAGAAGTCATACAGTATTTAGTTTTGCTGAATGAAGGAGCGTTATCATTCATTCGTGAGTACATTTACAAGATCATATTGCGACTACAGTACATGTTTTTCAATTTCGATGATTGCTGGTTGTTTAGAAAAAATATTAGTGCGCCAAAGAACACTGTGATGTTTGTAAGTGTGAACTAAGTGCAAAGTCCTTGGAGCGTTAAAGAGATTTCATTCAGATGAGTAAGGGAAAAAAGTTAGCAAGCGACATTAGATATACAGGGACATTATTTTATTTTTACTTCAATTTTTATTGTACCTGAGTTTTTGAATGTACTTCACTCCCACCCCTTCTAGTAAGGAAGTTCCAACTCCACACAGAACCAAGACCGCAGATAGTAAGCAGTACTGAGTTACTGAGTATAGTACGTTCCAGAAATATGTTCGCGTTTTCCAGTGACGAAAGAGCTTTCAATATTGAATCATATTTTCGCACAGGTACTGTCCGTTTGCCTACGTCGCATCCCGATTTCCCCCACCTGCTTCTGCTCGCCCCTCTGTAATAGCTAGGCTGTTTTAGCTCTTTTCTGAAAACATTAATTTCTCTTAGGAATTGGAAGTTTACGTAATATTATACAGCTGTTTAATTTAACTTAAATAAAAGGACCTCGTTAAGTAATTAACTGTCACGTGATTTCCTCCCTTTCTACAATCCTGCGGCATAACCACTTGGACGGACAGTAGATAGCATGTCTGAGTAATTTTATATTTTCTGGTCGGGCAGAAGTGAAGATTGAATTTACAGTACGTAGAGTAGGTACAGAATTATTTCAACATGAGTTACTAGTACGAAGGACGAAACTGGCAATTGGAATTAGATGCAATAGTCTATAGTGCGATAATGTGCACAAAAGAACTGAAGCCTGTATCGAAATGAACGGCCACCATTTTCAAACTTGTGTTTAAATATTCATATTATGATTATTTTTCAATTTAACTTCTTTCTCTATATTGTACGCTAATGTGCTGTAGACAGTATAATATACACCGCATAATGAATACGTTCGCATGGATAACTCACTTCGTGAGTAAAAACACTTATTCTTAATACAGTACTGTACTCTGATTAAAGAAAAACCTAATGAAAATTATCAAACTCAAAATCGCGATATTTCCTAGTTTACGTAAATGGATGAACTACTTTTCTTCCTTCCTATACCTAGTAGAGTGATTTGTGTTTTACGCCAGTATCATCGAACTCCAGTCTTGGAGGGGGGAGCAAGCGGTGTTTCCGGTTCTCTAAAGGTATAGACAGGTTAATATTAAAAATGTTAGTAAAAATAAAATGATGTCCCTGTATTATCTCAAAAGCTTCACGGAATTGATACGAAGTAGCTTATAAGCGAATCAGCGGAAAGAAACTATTTGTACAAAAATTTTAGCGATTTTCTAACTGATATAATAATAATAATAATAATAATAATAATAATAATGATTTATTTTAGCTGGCAGAGTTAAGGCCGTAAGTCCTTCTCTTCCACTCAACCAGCAAAAAGTATACATACATATGGATGAACTTACAAAGAATTCAACAATTTGATTTATATAAGAGCTATATGTATAACTTACAAGAGTTATTTACGAATTAAACAACAAAATACTATGAACTATTAATTAAACACTGAAATACAAACTATGTAGCAGAATTAAGCTAAAATACATAGATTGTTAATAAATTTCAAATAATGTTAGATAATAGAAAGAGATTATTATGATACAATTTTGAAAATACAGCACTATCAGGATGCATGTCTAAAGGAAGGAGTAACAATGTAGACAGTGATAGTTTAAGTCAGTATGATTGGAGTGAAATGCTAAGAAGGTTATCTTTTAAGCTGTTTTTAAAAGTGTTTATTGTCTTGCAGCCCCTAATACTATGTGACAGGGAATTCCATTGTCGCGAGGTGGATACTGTAAAAGATGATGAATAACGAGATATTCTATGAAGAGGTATACTTAACGCGCCACAGATAAGTGATCTGGTATTTACGTCGTGGTTAGAGTATAGATAAGAGAAACGAGACGAAAGGTAATTTGGTGTTGAAGTGTGCAGAATTCGAAAGAGTAAAGACAAAGAGTGTGAAGTTCTATGTTCTTTAAGTCGGAGCCACGAAAGACTTGCGAAGGACGGTGATATGTGATCATATCGTCGGATGTTGCACACGTATCGGACGCACATATGCTAAACTCGCTGTAACTTGACTGACAGTTCAGAACTTAGGTACTATTAAGAAAAAAAAAATTAAAAAGTTTCTGGTTTAGAGTTGGATAATCACTTAAACTGGAAAACACAAATAGATATATTACTCTTAAATTATATTCTACCTGTTTTGCATTAAGATCTTTCTCTTCTTGATACCTGATACTTCACACGCTTCCATTATATAATGAAGTAAAGAATAATACTCAGGGGTAGCTCATCTGAAGTTAAATATATCTGTATTTACAAAAGAAAGCCCTAAGAATAAAGACAGTATGTATAGAGTCCACTGTTATGGAGTGAGTTACGGTTAGCATACCTGACCGTGAATTGAGTGGGCCCGGTTTCGA
The DNA here is from genome assembly GCF_040183065.1 of Periplaneta americana. Classification (NCBI taxonomy): domain Eukaryota; kingdom Metazoa; phylum Arthropoda; class Insecta; order Blattodea; family Blattidae; genus Periplaneta; species Periplaneta americana. The sequence goes on along the minus strand of NC_091131.1, from coordinate 10,420,411 downwards.
ATCCTGGTTGAGGGTTTTTTCCGGGATTTTGCCTCAACCCATTAAGAGCAAATGCTGGGTAACTTTCGGCGCTGAACCCTACACTCATTTTGCCGGCATTATCATCTTCACATCATTCAGATGCTAGATAACCTCAGCAGCTGACAAAGCATCGTAAAATAACCTACTATGTAATATGTGCGTATAGAAGAATATCAGATAAAAAGATTTTCCAAAATTTAGAAACACTCAGCTTAGCTTATGAGTTGATTCTTTTCCTGATTATGTTTTATATTAAAACCCAAGGTACATTTTGTACTAATCAAAGCATTCATAATTTTAATACAAGACACAAATCAGATCTTCATCTATCTTCTGTTAGTCTCAGCTGTTGTGAAAAGGAGTTCACTTGTCACGTATTACGACCTTTAGTGCACTGCATTAAATTAAAGCTATAAAGACCGAGAGAAAAGGTTCAGAACAGAATTAACAACATTTCTGCATACTCATATCTTCTACTCAACTAATGATTAAATTGTAAATTGAATTAATCTACATGCTATGTATTGTATAATTTTATGTAACTGTTCAAGTATTACACATCTTAACGCTAAAATGTTGATGTAAGATCTGTGGAATACAACAAATGGCGAATACAGCATAAACATAGTCAGTTACGAGATGTAAAAATAGCAAGTTGAATCATTACTTTGTAACATTGTAAGTTTTATGAGATTGTTTTGAATGGAAGGCATTTGTGACATCTCTATTTATAGCCCAAAAACTGTGATCAACTCCTTTTTCGTCTCAAAACATTTTGGTTGTCAATAAAATGATGCAATTCACATGTGGCGAGTAAGAATCTCCATCCGTTTTCATTCGTTTGTTGACTTGTCAATATTATGTGATCAATTTCCGTTTTCGGCTCAAAACATTTTGGCTATAATTTAAAATGATGCAATTCACATGTGGTGAGTAAAAATCTCCATCCGTTTTCATTCGTTTGTTGACTTGTCAGTATTATGTGATCAATTTCCGTTTTCGGCTCAAAACATTTTGGCTATCATTTAAAATGATGCAATTCACATGTGGCGAGTAAGAATCTCCATCCGTTTTCATTCGTTTGTTGACTTGTCAATATTATGTGATCAATTTCCGTTTTCGGCTCAAAACATTTTGGCCATCATTTAAAATGATGCAATTCACCTGTGGCGAGTAAGAATCTCCATCCGTTCTCATTCGTTTGTTGACTTGTCAATATTATGTGATCAATTTCCGTTTTCGGCTCAAAACATTTTGGCTATCATTTAAAATGATGCAATTCACATGTGGCGAGTAAAAATCTCCATCCGTTTTCATTCGTTTGTTGACTTGTCAGTATTATGTGATCAATTTCCGTTTTCGGCTCAAAACATTTTGGCTATAATTTAAAATGATGCAATTCACATGTGGCGAGTAAGAATCTCCATCCGTTTTCATTCGTTTGTTGACTTGTCAATATTATGTGATCAATTTCCGTTTTCGGCTCAAAACATTTTGGCTATCATTTAAAATGATGCAATTCACATGTGGCGAGTAAGAATCTCCATCCGTTTTCATTCGTTTGTTGACTTGTCAATATTATGTGATCAATTTCCGTTTTCGGCTCAAAACATTTTGGCTATCATTTAAAATGATGCAATTCACATGTGGTGAGTAAAAATCTCCATCCGTTTTCATTCGTTTGTTGACTTGTCAATATTATGTGATCAATTTCCGTTTTCGGCTCAAAACATTTTGGCTATCATTTAAAATGATGCAATTCACCTGTGGCGAGTAAGAATCTCCATCCGTTCTCATTCGTTTGTTGACTTGTCAATATTATGTGATCAATTTCCGTTTTCGGCTCAAAACATTTTGGCTATCATTTAAAATGATGCAATTCACATGTGGTGAGTAAAAATCTCCATCCGTTTTCATTCGTTTGTTGACTTGTCAGTATTATGTGATCAATTTCCGTTTTCGGCTCAAAACATTTTGGCTATAATTTAAAATGATGCAATTCACATGTGGCGAGTAAGAATCTCCATCCGTTTTCATTCGTTTGTTGACTTGTCAATATTATGTGATCAATTTCCGTTTTCGGCTCAAAACATTTTGGCTATCATTTAAAATGATGCAATTCACATGTGGCGAGTAAGAATCTCCATCCGTTCTCATTCGTTTGTTGACTTGTCAATATTATGTGATCAATTTCCGTTTTCGGCTCAAAACATTTTGGCTATCATTTAAAATGATGCAATTCACATGTGGTGAGTAAAAATCTCCATCCGTTTTCATTCGTTTGTTGACTTGTCAATATTATGTGATCAATTTCCGTTTTCGGCTCAAAACATTTTGGCTATAATTTAAAATGATGCAATTCACCTGTGGCGAGTAAGAATCTCCATCCGTTTTCATTCGTTTGTTGACTTGTCAATATTATGTGATCAATTTCCGTTTTCGACTCAAAACATTTTGGCTATAATTTAAAATGATGCAATTCACCTGTGGCGAGTAAGAATCTCCATCCGTTTTCATTCGTATGTTGACTTGTCAATATTATGTGATCAATTTCCGTTTTCGGCTCAAAACATTTTGGCTATAATTTAAAATGATGCAATTCACCTGTGGCGAGTAAGAATCTCCATCCGTTTTCATTCGTATGTTGACTTGTCAATATTATGTGATCAATTTCCGTTTTCGGCTCAAAACATTTTGGCTATCATTTAAAATGATGCAATTCACATGTGGTGAGTAAAAATCTCCATCCGTTTTCATTCGTTTGTTGACTTGTCAATATTATGTGATCAATTTCCGTTTTCGGCTCAAAACATTTTGGCTATCATTTAAAATGATGCAATTCACATGTGGTGAGTAAAAATCTCCATCCGTTTTCATTCGTTTGTTGACTTGTCAATATTATGTGATCAATTTCCGTTTTCGGCTCAAAACATTTTGGCTATCATTTAAAATGATGCAATTCACATGTGGTGAGTAAAAATCTCCATCCGTTTTCATTCGTTTGTTGACTTGTCAATATTATGTGATCAATTTCCGTTTTAGGCTCAAAACATTTAGGCTATAATTTAAAATGATGCAATTCACCTGTGGCGAGTAAGAATCTCCATCCGTTTTCATTCGTTTGTTGACTTGTCAATATTATGTGATCAATTTCCGTTTTCGGCTCAAAACATTTTGGATATAATTTAAAATGATGCAATTCACATGTGGTGAGTAAAAATCTCCATCCGTTTTCATTCGTTTGTTGACTTGTCAGTATTATGTGATCAATTTCCGTTTTCGGCTCAAAACATTTTGGATATCATTTAAAATGATGCAATTCACATGTGGCGAGTAAAAATCTCCATCCGTTTTCATTCGTTTGTTGACTTGTCAATATTATGTGATCAATTTCCGTTTTCGGCTCAAAACATTTTGGCTATCATTTAAAATGATGCAATTCACATGTGGTGAGTATGAATCTCCATCCGTTTTCATTCGTATGTTGACTTGTCAATATTATGTGATCAATTTCCGTTTTCGGCTCAAAACATTTTGGCTATCATTTAAAATGATGCATTTCACCTGTGGCGAGTATGAATCTCCATCCGTTTTCATTCGTATGTTGACTTGTCAATATTATGTGATCAATTTCCGTTTTCGGCTCAAAACATTTTGGCTATCAGTTTAAATGATGCGATTCGCATGTGGCAAGTAAGAATCTCCATCCGTTTTAACTCGTTTGGTGACTTGTCAATATTAGCCGCCAAGTCATCATAACAGAAGGAAAGATACGCCTCACTCGATCTTACAAATTCAGCCTATGTGGGGTTATACTACCAATAGGACATAACCATCTCATCACATGACTTCACACCCTCTTGACAACTTGATAATTGCATACGTAATATTGTCTGGAGTAATTATTGGTCCAGATATAGAATCGTGCATACGATAAGTATATTGGTTATCTGCGACCATTAACTTGCAGGGGGCATGGTGATGACTGACAGATTCAGTTGTTTATGAATAGGACTCCACAATGTAACCAGGGTCAAATTAATACTCCAATGTCAGCGATAAAGTGTGTTATTCTATATTGAGGGAACTGTTGAGACAGTGCCGTTATTTGAATATTGTCTCCTGTTTGGAGGGTTTTTGGGAATTCTCACTAATTTATGCCTGATTTAATGTAGGGTAGAGTAGCATAAATCGCACCGCTTCCTAAATCGCACCACTGCTAGTTTAAAACAAGTTATTGTAGTAGTGTGTCATCTAGTGGTATTGTTACAATCTACCACATGAACTTCCACCATGTCACTTGATTTCTGCCATTTCTTTGTGCTAGCAACGTGGTGATAGAGTATTTAATAAAATAGATGTATATTTAGCTAACAATTTGTAACTAAATAACGGATTTGTATGCAAAGGAATCCATAATCTTAAGATGTTATTGGTTAAAAGAAATATTAAAGAATATTTAACTTAGTGCGATTTTCAAACATGTGGTGATTACAGGCTCGAATGAAGGAAATAGTAACTTATGACGTAGTTTCTTAATTCGCACCACTTTGTAGGTGCCTAATTCGCACCGGTGCGATATGAGCAACTGTAGCAATTCTAACCGTACAACAGAAGACCCCAAAAATTTTAACTGAACTAGGAATGCATCAGGTGGGTGCAATATCAAGTGGTGAAAAGGGCGTTAATACAACAAGTGTGTGTTGTACAAGCGCACCAGGTATTTTGTGCCATCTGTGATAATTTTTAACCGTCAAACAGTGCATCCTACATTATCTGCTGGTGCTCCTCCAGGATCGTTATTTGTTTGCTCTGAGTCAGGTTACAACAATGAACTATTTGTCGAATAGCTCAAACATTTTATTTGCCACTCAAACCTACCATAGAAAAAAGTGCTGCTTCTGTATGTCCACGTATACGACCCATTCCAAAAATTTAGAAGCTAGATTATCTCGGGAAAATGGTATGCTCCTGTTTCATCTTTCTCGTCATAATACTCATAGGCCCAGCCTTTAGATGTTTATATCTTCAAATCATTTCAGACAGTTATATCATGAAGCAGTTCTTAGGTGGTTTCGAGATAATCGTGGAGAAAAGGTGACGCAGTTTACAGTCTGAACTGCCTGGTGAAGCACATGGCAAATGTGTAACAATAAAAAACGCATTCAGAAAGTTTAAATGTTACGTAATTTACGCTCTATTTTTTCAATTTCATTTGAAGATGCGTTACTCTCTTTCATTAATTTCAATAAACTTGTAATATGCATTTATTACATTATTCATATTAAATAATGTTCAATATGTTCAATATTAAAAGCTTTCCTTCATCCTGTTCCCTGCAGTTAAAGAGGTGCGATTTGAGAAACCGCAGGTGCTGTTTAGGAAACTAGTTGCCTAAATGGTACCACTGACATGTGTTTCGAAAATTTCATTTTAATTAAAACATATTAAATCAAATTCAAGGATTCTTTTTTTATATGAAAGGTAAATGTTCTGGGAATGTATCTCTGTAAAGGAATACAGAAAATAAAAACTGTATTGTCCAATAAAAATTATGAATGCTAATGTGGTGCGATCATAGGCAACCTTACCCTATATCCTGGATCTTAGTCTTCATGTTCTCTTCATATTGTATCTCTTTAACGCATATTTTTATGTGACGTTTATTAATTTACACTTATTTTCTAAATTAATCTTCTCTCGAGTGAATTGTCTACTCGCAAACATTTGTATACAGTAATGTCATTCTGATTTTTAACAACCGGTTCTCTTTGCTAATGACTGCAAATTTCATAAATGTAAAATTAAATAATGTATTAAACAAGGTGGCTATGACTAAAGAAAAATTGCAAAGCAGCATTCTACTTCAGAATTACTCGTAGTCTATGTGTAACGTAATTTAAAAACTCACAAATGCCGACTCGCTTCACAAGGAAAGGGAAAACAGAATATACATATAACATGAGAGCAACAAACTGTCCTTGAATAGCTGGCAACACCAATATATTGCTTGAAACACCGGAAGATGCAACTGTACACGGTCTATATCGTGCTCAGTTACTTCAAGTTAATTTCACATTACATGTTCAGTAGGCTACATCACTGCCACTATGTAGCAACGCCATATTGTATTTTCCTGGACCAGAAGCACACTACGGCAATGTTACGAAGTGAGAGGAGTGAATATTTCTGTAAAAGATAAAAGTATTTTCCCTGGACTAAAAATGCAGTATGCCGTTGATATGAAGTGGCGGTAATATACTAAACATTTACAAATGGCGGTGATATACTAAACATTTTCAAATGGCAGTGATGTACTAAACATTTGCAAATGGCGGTGATATACTAAACATTTACAGATGGCGGTAATATACTAAATATTTACAAATGGCGGTGATATACTAAACATTTGCAAATGGCGGTGATGTACTAAACATTTGCAAATGGCGGTGATATACTAAACATTTGCAAATTTAACTATTCACTTTTCGAAACATCAACCACTGTAACAGCAATATTTTACTTTTCTTATACGCACCTCTATACCAACACTAGCCTACTTAAAAAACAACAACTTGATCGAAATCCTTAACTCTTCATTGCACTGATTGCTCCCTGCGACAGGCATGAGAGCAGCTTAAATGATACGGAAAGTGACCAACAATGCATTCAATATTGTCAATATTCTTAATTGATATATAATTTATTATAACAGAATAAAAGTTGTAGCAATATTAAAAGAGGAAAGCTAAGTATCTTATTAATGTGCTTGATAGTGTATTTCGTAGTTGAAAGACCATTTTTTTAAATTATGTTTTTAATTCTACATTTCATTATTTTGTATGCGGTATTTATATTGGAAGGGACAAGGGTAGACAAAGTAATCACAGATGGGTTTCAAAGTTGCAGGATATCATATTCTTGTCTTGACTGCCTGCAAACTTGGACAGGGAACATTGGTGTAATAGCCTAATCGCTTCCAGCTGTATTGTCGTTTATTTTGCATTATTTTTACTGCAGTTTTAAGAAGCTAAAGGATTTCGTGCTAAATTAATGTTCTTCCTTTCTGCAATAAATAAATAAATAAATAAATAAATAAATAGATGGATAGATAGATGGATGGATGGATGGATGGATGGATGGATGGATGGATAGATAGATAGATAGATAGATAGATAGATAGATAGATAGATAGATAGATAGATAGATAGATAGATAGATAGATAGATAGATAGATAGATAGATAGATAGATAGATAGATAGATAGATAGATAGATAGATAGATAGATAGATAGATAGATAGATAGATAGATAGATAGATAGATAGATAGATAGATAGATAGATAGATAGATAGATAGATAGATAGATAGATAGATAGATAGATAGATAGATAGATAGATAGATAGATAGATAGATAGATAGATAGATAGATAGATAGATAGATAGATAGATAGATAGATAGATAGATAGATAGATAGATAGATAGATAGATAGATAGATAGATAGATAGATAGATAGATAGATAGATAGATAGATAGATAGATAGATAGATAGATAGATAGATAGATAGATAGATAGATAGATAGATAGATAGATAGATAGATAGATAATTTAATAGGTAAGTAAATAAATAAGTAAATAAATAAGTAAATAAACAAATAATAAAGAAACTAATGATAAATAAATAAGTAATTAAGTAAATAACTAACAAGTGAATAAATAAATAGACAAATAAATGAGTGAATAACTAATAAGGAAACAAATAAGTAAATAAGTAAGTAAGTAAATACGTAAGTAAATAAATTAAGGAATGAATGAAATTAATAAATGAATGAATAAATAAATAAATAATAAATAAATAAATAAATTAGCACCATACGAATAGTACACTATTATGGAAGTCTGTTAAAAATTAATTACTTGCACACACTTGAACAGTGCGATTTATAAATTAAGTCATATCTTAATTTTTGTGGTTATAAAGGATGCAATTTGTGTGCGATTCAGAAAACAAAAGTTCGTCTCTTTTTTGTGCGTAGTAACTTAAACTTATTTAGTTTTCGTAGACTAACACAAACTATTTCTACATTACATTTTCCACGCCAGTTCTCAAATCATGTCATGATCCCAGCGACAGTCAGCAACCTTTGTATTCGAAGAAAATCTTAAACCGAATTAAAAAACTAATATAACTGAATAAATAATTACTGAGGAGATAACTAACTGAAGACACTGACAGGATTTTCTTGCAGCCGCACGCACGTGGCGAGTTGTGGGGTCGACGCTCGCATTCTTTTAAAGGCGGGAATTACACTAATAGCCTCTTATCGCAATATCACAACCATGGACGCGGTCTTAAAAATTGGAGATCTATGATTCAGAACCGAAGTCCATTTGCTTAATACAGATTCACATTAGAAACACAAAATCAAGCTGCCTCCTCGCTTACACAACTTGCGTACAGCAATGTTTCTCATCCTTTTCTATGATGAGGCCCATCTTTTTCTTACATTACTCTAGTGCAGGTATCTGGTCTAATACAGAATATAATGTAGAACACAGTAATATCAAAGTTGGTATCTAATTTAAAAAGGAAATAATTTAATTATATTTATGCTCGACCATGCCAAAATGTAGTAATTATACACCTGGTAGCAGTCCTTTAATGCATGTCATTAAAGTACACCTACTCATTAAAGTTCAGGTGTTTTCAGCCAATGACAACTCAGCTTACAGGTGTTCAGCCAATAACGAGTCAGCTTTGTACCGTTATAAAACCGCAAGTATCGATTATTTTCGGATATGCAATCGAAAGAGAATTAGCGAAAAGTCACGGAGGCTGGAAATCCAATACTGTCGCAGAAGGTTATGTTCTGTTACTATAATAATTAGCGTTAATTGTAAGTAATATTCAAATAAATTCAATTTGTCATCTCGTTTTTCAATGCCGAATTCAATAATCAAAGTTATACCAAGTTTAACGGATTACACAAGGTCAATGACATTAGTGTTCCTCGGAAAAAATCAATACTTTCGCGTCTGCGCACATCTCACAATTCACGACCTAGAACAAGGTCACTTCCGATCTTGTCAGATACAAATAAAATGTATACATCTGAATACTGTAATTTCAAGTTAGAAATATGGTCGAGCATAAAAAGTCGTATGAAACTCGCCTATAATGGTAATTAAGAAGCTCGTATGAAAATTATGAAACTCGCTTGCGCTCGTTTCATAAACATCCATACTCGCTTCTTAATTACTATCATTATAGGCTCGTTGCATAATGTACTATTCTATTTAATGCAATGTAAGTGGATGTTTAAATTTTCATAGACTAAGTTATTATTATTATTATTATTATTATTATTATTATTATTATTATTATTATTATTATTATTATTATTATTATTATTTTGTTTGCGGCTTCCTATTAACTGCTCTTCGGACCCCCAGAGGTTCGTGGCGTCCCGTAAGAACCACCGATATACAGTACACTATCATCAAAAGATTCTACTTTTATCATTTTCTAGATACAGTAATAAGTTTCTAAGTGTTTTTCAAATTCAGAATATTATTTCATTTGTCGTCTCGTTTTTAATATTCCATCTTAATGTTTGGTAAATTGTGTCTCTATTCAGAAAGTAGAAAAGGATAAAGGGAAAATGGATGGATGGATGGATGGATGGATGGATGGATGGATGAGATGGAAGGATGAATAGATGGATGAAAATGTGGATGAATGGATTGATGAATAAACATGTGGAATTGATGGATGGAAATATGAGTAGATGGAAATAATAATAATAATAATGATAATAATAATAATAATAATAATAATAATAATAATGGCTTATTTAACCTGGCAGAGTTAAGGCCGTAAGGCCTTCTCTTACACTCAACCAGGATTAAAACTTGCTTACATAGTTTAACATAAAACAGGATCGGAATTAAGTAATTACATACTGATACAATTTAGGTACATAATGAGATCAAAAGAGGTAGTTACATAAAAATTTACCTCATAAAATAAAAATAAACATAGTGGTATACATATTAATGTTGTTAGAATCAAATACGAATCACATAAAAACAGAAGCCGATAATTCAATAAAAAAATGTACACAGTAAAAATAAAAATAAACACATTAGTATACATATTAGTATTAGATTGCAATTAAGTAGGATTTATATAATTAAACCAGAAACCGACAATTGAATAAAATGTACACAAAAAATAGATTAATAATAAAAAAACAACACAGTGGGATACGTATTGGCGTTAAGTGATAAATAAACACGATTTAGATAATAAAAATAAGAAACAAAAAAAAAATACAGTGGAACACATTCCATTAAATATTTGCAACGCGTTAGGTCTGGCAACTCATCATAAGATATTTTTTCTAATTTACATTTAAAGGAAATTAAAGTTCGGCAGCTCTTGACTTCAGGCGGCAGAGAATTCCAGTGACGAGAAGTAGCAACAGTGAAAGATGAAGAATAAAGAGATGATGTGTGCAGTGGTATTTCTAGCGTGTTATCATATTGTGACCGAGTATTTAAGTTATGATACCGAGAAAGACTGTGGAATCGGACAGATAAGTAAGAGGGAGTAGAGGTGTGCAAAATTCGGTATAAGAGAGAAGGGGAATGTAACTTTCTCCTCTCATTTAACCTGGTATGTATTAGGGAAGACAGAATAAATAAAAGAGAAGATGTGTATGAAAAATATTGGAAAGCCCGTAGGCGAATGACGTAGCCAAGCTCCAAACGACTAGAAAGTAACCACATAAAATAAATAAACATAGATAAAAGACAATGTGAGGGATATATATATATATATATATATAGCATACAAATTGAAAGGAATGGAGAGAACCCACCAACGTGTCTGTAGCTACAGTGCTATTGCGCTAACCTTCCATCCAGACAACGCGGGTTCTATCCCCGGTCAGGTCTGGGTGGAATTTGTGGTGAACAAAACAGACGTTGCAGAGGGTTTTTTTGGGGTATTCCCGTCTCTCTTCATCCCACCCAAGCTCTCTATTTCCCCCTTATTTCATCTACCATTTTGTGTATCTATTCAAATGTAAACCTATACTAATAATAAATCTGTAGCCGAAATTTTTCTGGTAACTTTCGATTTTCCAAAAATAATTGGTCCTAACATATATAATCAACCACCCTGAAACCGAAAATCGCATTTTTGAAATTTTTGTTTGTATGTCTGTCTGTATGTTTGTTACCTTTTCACGCGATAATGGCTGAACCGATTTATATGAAAATTGGAATATAAATTAAGTTCGTTGTAACTTAGATTTTAGGCTATATGGCATTCAAAATACCTTTATTTAAAAGGGGAGTTATAAGGGGGCCTGAATTAAATAAATCGAAATATCTCACTTATTATTGATTTTTGTGAAAAAATGTTACATGACAAAAGTTTCTTTAAAAATGATTTCCGATAAGTTTTATTCTTTACAAAGTTTTGATAGGACTGATATTTAATGAGATAAATGAGTTTAAAAATTAAAATAACGCCATCTAAGACGGTGCAATGAATTAAGAACAAATGACTTAGTCTATAAGGGGCCTTGGACAACAACAATCGAAACAGTGGCCTTGGACATCAACAATCGAAAGCTATTAAACATAGCCTACAGAGAATGTTCCTGTGTTTGTATGAAGTAATATCAGAAGCTAAATTAACCGATTTGTATAATTAATTATTATTTCACCATTGGAAAGTGTAGTTTCTCTAGATGGACATAATACTATAATGTTATTACAGTAAGTCTGAGTAAATCGAGGACAGGTAAGATTAAAATAGCTTCTTATGCACAGAAAATATGATAGGCTATTTTGTACATTCGTTTTCTGCATTTCTTAAAATAATATTTATGTACATTCATTTTGATCTCAAAGAATTAACGAACAACGAGAGTGTATTGATTTAGTATGCAGTAATAGTACGTTAGCTTAGCAATCCATTATTTTATAATTCAAATTTTAACTATGCTCAATTGAATCGTGTTAAAATACATAAAATATATATGCAATAAATGCAATGCAAAAAAAAATTGGGAAATGGGCGAAGCAGATTATCTTGCGCAGTTGTAAAAGTTGTTCCCTGGATCAAATGTCCTATTTTAATTATGTAATTACTTTATATTTATTTCTAACAGGTGCAGCGGAGCGCACGGGTACGGCTAGTTATGAAAAAATTTGAAATTTGAAATCTGTAATAGTAAAAATAGGAGCGGGTGATATCTCGGAGTAGTACAGGTTTGCGATACTGATCTAGGTTCTAGGTGCTCCAGGCTCTGGTTTTGGGCTCGTCAGTAGATTTTTTTTATTTTAGTAGATTACTTTACGACACTTTATCAACACCTTAGGTTATTTAGCGTCTGAATGAGATGAAGGTGATAATGCCGGTGAAATGAGTCCGGGGTCCAGAACCGAAAGTTACCCAGCATTTGCTCATATTGGGTTGAGGGAAAACCCCGGAAGAACTTCAACCACGTATCTTGCCCCGACCGGGAATCGAACCCAGGCCACCCGGTTTCGCGACTAGACGCGCTAATCGTTACTCCACAGGTGTGGACTCGTCAGTAGATAATGGGACCTTACCTGCAGGACCCAGGAAGGATGGTCGTCCTGTCAGCGTCGGATTCACGAATGTCATCCAGACCATCCCTCGGACTTAGACTTTCATCGCCTATAGGACGTACAGTGGGCCTAAACGGCCTAAGTGCAAGGATCCATTACGGATCCAACTCTCGTGAAATCAGCCAGTCACTCAAAGGAGCCCATCTTACACTGCTTGATTTATTGTTAATACCTAAGAAAAATGTGTATTGCTGTAGCTGAGGGAAAGAAGGCAGAGGACGGACACTGGAAAGTTTTCTTTTCTCAATCGTACTACCAGGGACTGGAATGCTTTACCTGTAGACTTACTAAAGGCTTTACCAACAACCAAAAATGTATTTGAAAATAGGTTTAAGGACTTTACTAATAGACGGTAATTATACATAATATTTAAAGGGTGTAAATGATATATTGTTATTGAAGTGTTGTATCAGTGAAGAATTATGTTGTGTCAGTGAAGTGTGTTGTGTCAGTGAAGTGTGTTGTGTCAGTAAAGTGTGTTGTGTAAGTGAAACGTGTTCCTGTCAGTGAAGCTTTATAGTTTATAGTGGCAGTGCAAAGTATTTGAACAGTGAAATGTTTTTGAAGTGTTAGTGAAATCAGGATAGAATCAGTGAAATGTGTCGTAGTTCCAGTGCAGTGAGTGAGTTGACAGTGAAATGAGTGTAATGTTGAAAGGTACTTGTGCAGGTATGAACATATCATACTCGTGGGTTTTAGTTCGAACTTAGGTTTAAGATACAAATTAGATTTATTTCAAATGTTATTTTAAGTGATCTTTTCATTTAATTTAGGATGCTCACTGTTATTATTATTATTATTATTATTATTATTATTATTATTATTATTATAAATTATTGTTAGTATTAATTATTAGTATTGTTATTAATTGTATTTTTAATTGTAAGTCTATTATTGTCATTATTGAGTGTAATTAGTTACCACTGCCACCGGGTATATACCCATTGCAGTGTGAATAAATACATACATGCATATCATTGATACCTAAACTCCGCTAGCAACTTGGATACAATCACATTACATAACTTTGTTAATGAGTTGATTCTAATAAGGAAGAGGATAAACCCAGCATTAAGGGAAGTTGTAGAATATCAGGAAGGAAGTGCTATAAACCTTACAGGGAAGTCCCAAAGAAATTAAGAGATTGCCGATGGGGATAATATGTGGAAGTACAGAAGTGTGATTTACATTTCATATTCGCGTTCTGGTGTATTTCCAACCTAACCACAGATAATTTTATTCTTTCTTTAACGACATTGGTTAACAACAGTCCATTCAGACATTCGGAGGAAACTTGTACCATTGCTACTAGACCTGATAGCGACGTATAAGGCCAATTCACACGGGGATAGTTTACAGGAGTCAAGTGCTTGGAGCAAGTCGACATTCCTTCAACTTTCCCCATGTGATATGGTCGAGACAGTCAAGTTGTGACTTGGCGGTCAAGCAGAATTTGAGTTGACGACCCGTCAACTTTTGTGTCCACTTTCCCGTCACGTGACTAACTTGACTCCAGCACTTCCCGGGTGTGAATGCGAACTTGTAGCAACTTTACAAGTAGAAAGTTTGTAGTTTTAGGCCTATTGTCGAAGTAAATAAATAATTATTAATAATGAGCGCCCCTAAGTGGAATTCCAACGATATCATAAAGTTTTAGGAAGTGTATGAGAAGTATGAACTTGTATGGAATATAAGTAACAAAGAATACCTCAATAAAAACAAGCGGGAATTATTATTCCAGAAACTAGTCAGTGAACTCATGGAGCAAGGTTTCGAAAACATAGACGTAGAAATGGTTCGAAAAAAGTTAAAAACCCTTAAAACAGGACTCATTCTGAGATGCTTCCTGTATTCTGCAGGACCTTCTTCAGCTAATTCTTTCAACAAGGTATTAGATGCACCGTGCATAATTCTTCTACGAATCCATTTCTTAACCCATGTTCTCTTTTCCTTTTTTTTCAAGAATATTTTGTAATTCATACAATAACAAGGCGCCAATTAGCTGCACACATGCTTGAATATGTGCTGGTGGCATCTTCAGTTTCACCACACTAAAAATGCCAGTTCACTATTGATTTTTATTAATTACTAGCCGTACCCGTGCGCTCCGCTGCATCTGTTAGAAATAAATATAAAGTAATTACATAATTAAAATAGGACGTTTGATCCAGGGAACATTCGTGTTTGATAGAAGAATAAATCGTTTAATATGTTACGTAATTTAAATTGTATTTAAATAATTCAATTGTGATCATTTTGGTCCAGAAAGCAATCATTTGGTGCAATGACAATTCCTTTAACATGTTTCTTAATTGTTATTACATGCAACCATAGTTTAATGAAGATTGACATATTATTAGTTTTAATGTGTATACTTTATATTACTTGCTATATGTTTCCATTGAATTATGGTAATAACTTAATTTTAACCCTTGTTTTCTACGTCTTCAGTAAATGGCGCTTGGCCCACTATGGTTCTGAGCACTTCAAATAACTTAAACAGTGATACAGCATAAACAGTGATATGTAATTATATTTATTTCTTTCGAAAATGTAAGAATTCGCGATCTCTTATGTACCATTGCCATGGAATGAATAAATGGGTACTGTAATAACATTATAGCATTATGTCCATCTAGAGAAACTACACTTTCCAATGGTGAAGTAATAATTAATTATACAAATCGGTTAATTTAGCTTCAGATATTACTTCATACAAACACAGAAACAGTCTCTGTAGGCTATGTTTCATAGCTTTCGATTGTTGTTGTCCAAGGCCCCTTATAGACGAAGTCATTTGTTTTTTATTTGATTACACCACCTTAGATGGCGTTGTTATATTAATTTTAAAACTCATTTATCTCATTAAATATCAGTCCTATCAAAATTTTTCAAGGAATAAAACTTATTGGAAATCATTTTTAAAGAAACTTTTGTTATGTAACATTTTTCATGAAAATTAATAAGGGAGATATTTCGATTTATTTAATTCAAGCCCCCTTATAACCCCCCTTTTAAATGAAGTATTTTGAATGCCATATAGCCTAAAATCTAAGTTACAACAAACGTAATTTGTATTCCAATTTTTATATAAACCCGTTCAGCCATTATCGCGTGAAAAGGTAACAAACATCCAGACAGACGGACATACAAACAAAAATGTCAAAAAAGCGATTTTCGGTTTCAGGATGATTAATTATACATGTTAACACCAATTATTTTTGGAAAATCGAAAATTACCAGAAAAATTTTGGCTACAGATTTATTATTAGTATAGATAACAGAATACAAGAATTCAAACACCACTGCGAATACAACATTCAGCGCGCGCTTTTTTCAAGCATGGTTTCATGTTTAATGTCTCCGTGTGATCACAAACACAACATCAAGTTTAGAGGCTTCAAGCACTTGACTTCTGTAAACTATCCCCGTGTGACTCGGGTTTAAGAAAGCATAAATTACTAACAAGCGATATATTTTAAATTCTGAAGCTCGTATCAGAGTCAACGTACGCCACAACCATGACATCAGCTTGCTACGACTCCATAAATATTGTGCACGTAGATATTAAATTTAGCAAACATGCAAATGAGGATCAGGGTGCAGAGGTTGCGACCTCCAATTTGAGAGTCTGCGATCTTCACATTCATGAATCAGTGGTCACAAGTCTGCCTTGTGATCATTCAGTAGAGCATATGCTAATTGCGCGCCGTCTCTTTTCAAGGCCAATGACTCAGTACACACATCGAGGAAAATATTGACGACCTAATTCTACATACGTCAATCACTGTTTATTCTTACCCTAGAACAGTGGTTCCCAAATTTCTTCAAGGCGCGACCCACTTTTGGGCGAGATTTCCGTTCGCAACCCTCACCCTAACGTATCTGTTCTTGACTCCATTCGAAAAATGTAAATCCCTGAAACCATCGAGTCCACACCTGTGGAGTAACGGCTAGCGCGTCTGGCCGCGAAACCAGGTGGCCAGGGTTCGATTCCCGGTCGGGGCAAGTTACCTGGTTGAGGTTTTTCCGGGGTTTTCCCTCAACCCAATACGAGCAAATGTTTGGCAACTTTCGGTCCTGGACTCCGAATTCATTTTACCGGCATTATCATCTTCATCTCATTCAGACGCTAAATAACCTAAGATGTTGATAAAGCGTCGTAAATAACCTACTAAAAAAACTGAAGCCATCGACTTAGCATAGGCGACAGATGCGCTTGTCTTCTGATTCGGAGTTGCGCTCGGACGTGTGTTCGATTCCCGCTTGGGCTGAATATCTGGTAGCATTTCCCCCAACCGTAAGGCGAATGTCAGGTAATCTATGGCGCATCCTAGGCCTCATCTCGCTATTACCAACCCCATTGACGCCAAATAACCTAGTAGTTGATACAGCGTCGTTAAATAACTAAATAAATACAAATCATTGTAAAATCGCAATAACTATAGAGGAAGGTGGAAATATGGGCTAGGAGTGGTAACATGGGCTACCTCGTTTTTTACTATATATGGTGTTGTTATCTAGCCAAAAAGCTCTAAAAGTACATCTCGTGTGCATCAGTCTGCGTGCACAAAGAGACAAACCAGTTGCCTTTGTGGTGTGGATGTGGTGTGTTCTTTGTGTTTTTCATAACTTTTAAAGTTTTTGCGGGTATGTAGTTTCAATTTTATTGAAAGAAATATAGTACGTGTTTAGAAATCACGCTTGATGTATTGCACTGATTAAAAACAGCTTTATCATATGGCATAAGAGTAATATTTATTTAGAACATCAATTCCCGTACATAATCTCAGAAACCTTCATGAGTCGATGTTGCTAATGTGGGCTACCGCTATGTGTCAAATATGGGATAGGTAGCCCATATTACCAGCACGTTAACACGTCCCGTATTTTCACTGTCGTGATTTGCGTTATTTGTTACATAATATTGCCATTGATGTGACACAGGTTTCCTACTTATGTTCCTTTTTTTTATTTATTTTTTTTTGTGGTAGCCCATATTTAGACCCCACTATCTATAGAGGACCAGTTCGTCTTTCTTTCAAAAAGTAATTACATGCAAATATCTATTGGAACTATTGACCTTTAAGACTGGAAAAATTGTATATCAATAATTACTTTGTATGTCAATAAAGATTTCCAAGCAATACCCCACACCATTTTCCATTATTATGAGGAAAAAAATGGTAGCCATTATTTCCACCTTCTCCTCTAATTTTACTCAAAACCAGTGGATACCACGCGAAATACGATTTTAAACAGACAATGCAAATCCATCAATCTCCAATCTTTCCTCTTTCCGGCCTTCCTCTTAGTCTCCGCATACGATCCGTATGTTAATGTTGTCTATCATTTGATATATTCTTCTGCCCCGAATTTTTTTTCCCGTTCACATATGGAGCATACATCAATAAATAGAAAAGAAAGTAAATAAATTCATAAATATAGAAACAGTATCATGTGTCGATTACGTTTCCTATGAATCGTTTTCACTTAACGTTCTATTCAGATTCGTCAGAAACGATTAGATAATGATGATGATGAAATAATTTAACAATTCTGGAATGAAGATTACAAGGAAAACCGAATTACTATGAAAAACGTGATCTGTTAATGTCAAATTTCATAGGATTCGCACAAATTGATCTCTGAGCTTTTTCCTTGAGAAACATTGAACGAAGTGATCTACAGTTGGAGTCTAGGTAGGTTAAGAAAGCAGCGAATGTCTATTTTCCTGGCAGACCTACACGTACTTGAACAGTACACTCTCCCTGATCTGCCACGCGCTTCCTCACCTGGTAGAACATTGCCCTGTATTGGGAACTGGCGAGCGAGTTTTCAGAATCAGATGTACTGGAAGTATGTTAATCGGTTACCTAGTTAATGAAAACGCTCGGTTCTTTAATATGTTTTCAGAATTCCGAGTAACTTACCACTACAAGAACACAAAGTATGTGACGTCACGAATACCGGCCACACATGTTCCCCCCAGGGCGGGACCACGCGCTGTCTCGTCTTACGAGGAACTGTGGTTCAGTTTACTTTCACTGATTAAAAGACACGCGTTCTGGGAACAACGTTCAACGCCTTATCTCTAACAATAGTTAATTGTGAATGCCCACATTTAAATGCATTTATTTTAGCACTAGCCGTACCCGTGCGCTCCGCTGCACCCGTTAGAAATAAATATAAAGTAATTACATAATTATAATAGGACATCTGGTCCAGGGAACATTCGTGTTTGATAGAAGGATAAATCGTTTAATATGTTACTTAATGTAAATTGTATTTAAATAATTAAAATGCGATCATTTTGGTCCACAGACCATTCATTTGGTGCAATGACAATTCCTTTAACCTGTTTCTTAATTTTTATTACATACAACCATGGTTTAATGAAGATTGACATCATTTAGATTTAATTTGTATATTTTATTTTACTTGCTATATGTTTCCATTGAATTATGGTAATAACTTAATTTTAACCCTTGTTTTCTACGTATTCAGACAAAGTATATGATTATGTCTCGTGACCAGAATATTATACGAAATGGAAATATAAAAATTGGAGATTTATCCTTTGAAGACGTGGAAAAATTCAAATATCTTGGAGCAACAGTAACAAATATAAATGACACTCGGGAGGAAATTAAAAGCAGAATAAATATGGGAAATGCCTGTTATTATTCGGTTGAGAAGCTTTTATCATCCAGTCTGCTGTCAAAAAATCTGAAAGTTAGAATTTATAAAACAGTTATATTACCGGTTCTTCTGTATGGTTGTGAAACTTGGACTCTCACTTGAGAGAGGAACAGAGATTGAGGGTTTTTGAGAATAAGGTTCTTAGGAAAATATTTGGGGCTAAAAGGGATGAAGTTACAGGAGAATGGAGAAAGTTACACAACGTAGAACTGCACGCATTGTATCCTTCACCTGACATAATTAGGAACATTAAATCCAGACGCTTGAGATGGGCAGGACATGTAGCACGTATGGGCGAATCCAGAAATGCATATAGAGTATTAGTTGGGAGGCCAGAGGGGAAAAGACCTTTGGGGAGGCCGAGACGTAGGTGGGAAGATAACATTAAAATTGATTTGAGGGAAGTGGAATATGATGGTAGAGACTGGTTAATCTTGCTCAGGATAGGGACCAATGGCGGGCTTATGTGAGGGCGGCAATGAACCTCTGGGTTCCTTAAAAGCCAGTAAGTAAGTAGTAAAATAACCTATTAAAATAAAAAAGGTATTGTGAACCAGCCTTTAAAGTTGAAGCTTAAAGATCAGAATTAAAAAAACTGAGAAATATCAGATAAGTGGGTAACACATGCAAACCAAGAGAAGTTCCTCAGGTGAACTCATTGCTCGTAAACTCAAAAGGCTGGGATAAAATATTCCAACGAAATGATAAAAATAAGAGAACGTGATAAATTTAAACTTAGTTAAAATACCGTTTTAAATACACTTTGATTCCAAGGGAACTCGTGGGAGTCCGCGGACCACGTGTTGGGAATCACTAATTTACCTCATTTGGCCTAAATGCATTTCCCCAAATATCTCGCCAACTGCTGAGGAATTACAGTATTTGCGGAGGAATTGCTGATATTTACGGCCATCATGCACTCAGCTGTGCGAGGATCAAGGGTCGCATTCCCAGACATACATCACTCAATGATATCATTAAAAGATCTCTGACTTCTTGTGGCATCCCGTCTCTTTTGGAACTACCAGGTATTAGTCGCGCGGATGGTAAACGGCCCGATGGTCTCACCTTAATTCCATGGTCTAGAGGAAAATATTTAATTTGGGACTCCACTAGTTCCATCTCACTTGCCGAATACCTCCAGACGCGCAGCATCTGCTGCTGAATTAGCCGTGAAGAAGAAAGTCAATAAATATGCTCATCTTTTAGACAATTATATCTTTGTCCCCTTTGCTATGGAGACCTTCGGTCCTTGGAGCCATGACGCTAAAGTTTTGGTATCTCAAATCGGCCAAATTTTGATCTCCATTACTGGTGATCGTCGTTGCACTACTTATTTGCGTCAACGTTTAAGCATTGCAATTCAACGCGGAAATGCAATGAGCGTTTTGGGTACTCTTCCAGAGTCCAGCCCTTTGGATGAACTATTTCTCTTGTAAAATTTATTTAGTATTCCGTATGTAAATATTTATATTAATTTTATATACCGTATGAAATTATTTAAATAATTTTTCTGTTTCATTTTATTACAGTACACAGTGAGATTCATCCTGAAGCTGTCCATTACAAACGACTGATGATTATCGCGGACAGCATAGTTTACGAGTATACTGGTGAGTGCTGCATACTGTTTATATTCAAGTTTTTTTAACAATTTATTGATCGATCAGCGCATTTAGCGCTATACAGATCATTTCTAAAAATATAAATACAATATATGACACTGAATTGAGGGCAGCCTAGATTGGGCTCCTCAATGAACAAAAAAATTGTTAATAAATAATTATTTACATAGGTTGGTGTGATGATAAATTTTGATTATAATATGAGGTCCATTGGAAGTCGGCTCTTTATTTTGGTGGGAAATGTGGACTTCCTTCCGGGAGAGTAGTGGATGGCGCCTGGAACATTTTCTAGATTGTTACAGAACTTCTTAGCTTGTGAATGAATAAACTGATTGTGTCAATACCAGGTTTCTGTGTAGTTGGCTGTTACGGACAAACCAAGGAGAATTGAGTGAAATTCGTAGGTCTTTATTTTGAAATGACTGGCTGTGTTTAATTTCACTTATTGCAGCTCCTCCCCAGACAGGACAGGCATAAAGCAGTAGAGGTCGTAATAGAGATGTGTAAAGTAGCATGCAATTTTGTAGCTTTAGAGATGATTTCTTGTTGAGGAGCGGATATAATTTAGCGAGTCTTGAGTAGGCCAATTTAAGTTTGTTGTTGATGTGATGTTTCCATGACAGACGGCGATCTAAGTGCACTGCAAGATATTTTACAGCTTCATCCTTTGGTTTCCACGGTATCACGTTGGTTGAAAGATTTATGCATGGAGGATTAGCAGGACGACACAAAGTAAATATCATTGCTTCACATTTATTGTAGTTCAGTGCGATGCGACAATTTTCAAGCCAAGGGCATATGATGTTTAAGGTTTCCTGAAGGTGATTTGAGGCTATGTTAATGTTGCGACGGGTTGCATAAATAGCTGTATCGTCTGCATACATAGCAATTTGTGCAGTTGGTGTTGCAGGAATGTCCGAGGTATATACATTGAATAATATCGGACCTAAGATAGAGCCTTGTGGAACGACATATATTCAAGTAAAATAATTGAAACACAATTAAATATTTTTCCTTTTTTGTCACATTTTCCCGATTTTTAGCACATAAAGAATAAATATTTTCCCGATATTTAGCACTTAAAAATTCGAGCCCTAATAATTATATTCCATATGCATTTTCGGATAAATTGATTCGTAGATAAAGGATATGAACCAACTCCATCCTACATCATAGAAGACATACTAACACAAAAGAGACAGATAGAAAGACAGAAGCGTGCCGGAAATGAAACACTTCCGTGAAAGTCTCGAAGTCGGTTTTGTAGCACCACAGACAGTACTTCCTCTTTATTCTTCGTATGACGGGAGAGTAAAAATAGTGGCGTGGGTGCAGTACGACAGTCATTTAGGTGTAAATATAGCGCAGGGAACGCAGAAAGTGAAAGAGCTAGCGGTGGACGTTAATTGGCATGCGGGAGGCGCCACGCATTCCGAGAAGTTGAACGAGCCTGGAGGTCGTCTGTCAGTCAGTCATCGAGTGCAGGGCCGGGCGGGATATCCCGCCAGAATCTCTCTCACCTTGGCATTTGATTTAGGTGTTCCCGTCATCGGGAAGTTCTAATTTCACGAGTTCCGTTACGACGACTGTTATGAAATAGTTCGACCTCATTGGACTATTACCTGCCTGGTATTTAAGAATAACGGCAACTACAGTCAACGACGTGTATGACAAGTTGTGACTCTACCGTTTCCGGACTCAAATCCTTCGTACCCGGATTCGATTTTCTGCATGGAACTGGAGATTTGGAACTGTGTGATGTATGACGATTGTCTTGTGATTGTTCTGTGTTGTCTTCAGCGTTAGCCTTGCACACGAATGAACACATGACCGAAAGCACCTTCTTTGCGAATGTCTGACAGCTATTCATAATACTCACAAGGATTCACCAGCGTAGCTCAGTCAGTATAGGCGTTTTCCTGCTGATCCGGAGCTGGATTCAATTCCCGCTGGGATTTGATCATCTGGTTGGGTTTTTTCCGAGGTTTTCCCCAACCGTAAGGCGAATTTCAAGTAATCTGCGGCAAATTCTTGGCATCATCTCGCCAAATACTATCTCGCTACCATCAATTCCATCAACACTAAATAACCTAGTAGTTGATTTAGCGCCCTTAAGGTATATGTACACCTTTACATACAAAAAATTTTGTTTTGCATAATTTTGCTCTGTAAAATGTTTATACAATCGAGAATGGTACCAGAAAGAGGATGAAGTGAACAGATCCCTTGAAATTATGTCTAAATTGTTTATAAAAATTATTTTGTTTATAATTTTGACATGCAACTTGAAACATGATAGCTCATGCAGTTTTTAAGACAGAGAACATTTTTTCCACAGTTTTATAGCTAAAACTATTCTTTAGTGCCTGACATAAAGCTATTTTTTATTTTCATTTACATTAATGAAATATTACCATATATGTAACTTATACTAATATTTTATGTTGCATATGTCATTTAAAAAATCCACAGATAATTATTAACTACATTAATGTTATTTTACTCATTGCCAGGCACTAGGGGACATTTCAAGCTTCAAAATGACACCAATATCTTCATGGTATCACCATATTTGGCTGAGATATCATGTTTAAAAGAGTTAAATATTCTAAAATTACTATTTACAGGAAATGAACCACAAACTTTCAGAGCCTAGAAGACTCCACCATCATATGCCACCCCTTAAGCAGCTTCATGTCGGTCCAGTTTCAGCTTCTTTCTGCCTCTCAAATACCTCCTCCTTGTTTTAACTTCAGATGTTGAATTTTTTTTTTTTTTTTTTGGCATTTTGTCCTTATTTTCCATTGATGCAACAAATCCTGCGATAGTGTTTGTCCCAGGGTTTATTCCCATCCTCCTCAGAATTTTAATTTATACCTTTGGACTCTTATTAAAATGACGTATAACACCACTGACACACAAATTTACAGTTTTATGACTAACAGTAAAATATTATAAATTACTTCATTATGTAAAAACGTGTTTTCAATCTAATGATCATGCACTGATATCTATGCATCTATTTTGGGGCTAGAAAGAAGTTTATTTTACAAGCAATGCTGGACGAGGGGATTGACTGCTACGAGGATCACTCCAAAAGTAACCCACAATATTTATTTAAAAATTACATTTTTATCCTACAACTTTACTATTTTCATAGAATGTAGATACATCCTTCAGGAACAATACCTCACTTTTCCACAATCCCCGCAATCTTTAGTAGCGTGCACGAGGGAGTCATCATTTTCAAACCTCGTTCCTTCAGTTTACCAAAGAGAAGGTAATCGCATGGTGCCAGATCAGGACTGCAAATCAGATGTTTCAGTGTTGTTCATCCATGTACAGCAGCCATCTCGAAGAAGTGCCATCATGGCGCCACTCACAGGAACGACTTGAATCTGAATACAAGGGGGAAGGATGTATCTATGACCTCCATAAATTGCAAAGGTTTAGAATAAAAAATAAATTAAAAAAAATGTTGTGCATTACTTTTGGAGTGATCTTCGTAGAAGTGACCGTGGCTGATGACGCAGAATTTTGGAAAATGGGACTTATCTGAAAAACTATAAGGCATAAATAAAAAATCCTTATATCAAATTAAAGGGGAGAAAATTCTCTATTAAAATAGTTATATTTTGAAAATTCTAATTTTTCATCTTTTTTTGCGTTTTGTGGGTGTACATATACCTCAAGAATCCACCTAAAACTATTCACAATGTTATGGAGAAGTCTACGTCATCATTACAGTGAGTACATTTTATGAGTCTCGTAACAGTTTGAGTCTTCTTCAATTTATCAATGTTACACCCGGTCAGTGTTGCTAACTGAAGTGTACGGAAAAGCCGTCAAACAGTAGTTCCAAAGTCGCTAGATTTCTTATTATCAATTAGAAAGATTTATTTCTGTCGCTACAGGGTGCTGAAAAAGTCCCTAAATCCCCGTTTGAGCAATAGAAAATTTAAAAGCATTTTTTGTCGAAAAATCTTTGAAAGTCGCCAGATTTGGCGACAAAATCGCTAAATTGACAACACTGCACAACGTAGCCATGAAGTGTGGGCATATAGGAAAGAGATGAGTAGCAGAAGGAGAAGATGAGGGAGAAGAGGAGTAGGGGAAGGAGAGATGAACTGGAAGAGAAAAAGATGAGGGAAAATAAGAAATGAGGGAGAAAAGAAGAGAGATGAAGAAGACGCAAAAGACAGAAAGTTAGAAAATAATATAATGAATAGAAGACAAAAAAGACGAGGAAAAAGGAAGAAGGTAAAAAAGAAGAGAGAAAAAAAAAGAGAAAAAATAGTAGGACACGGGAAAAATAAAAGAAAAAGAATAAGGAGAAGAAGAAGAGAAAACTAAAGAAAATAAAGGGGAAAAATTATGTGGAAGAATGTGAAAAAAAATGTGAAAGAAAAGGAAAAAAGAATATTTTAGTGTGGTATTTAACGATGCTGTATCGACTACTCCCTCCTTTCCAAAATATGGTATAGTAACAAACAAAATAAGTTTGATTATTGCGCATGCGCGCACGAAATGTTTCGCGGTGTGGTATTCTGTTCAGTAGTGAAGGGACTATCAGACAGTGCAGTTGTGAATGTTTCTAGTCTTCTGTAGTGCATCAAACTATATTATTTAAATAGTTCATTATGAACAGAAATGAAATTGGCACCTATTGTGATGTTCCTGATGCTACAAAATCGCACACCATACTTCATAGCTGAACTACGGACCCTCTACCATAGGCAAATGTATATACTCTCCCCCTTAAGCATGTAGAGACGCACTACGTACTATCAGCTATAAACCCTTTAAACTAAATAACATATTTTGAAAATATTGTTATTTTATCTGTCATAGTAGCTTAAATCTTCCGTCTGTTCTGTGACTGTCACGATTTATCCCGTTCTAAGGCAATTGGAGAAAACAGCCTAAGCGCGCTTTGTACACCAGTAGTTTTAACATAACTTGCAGAGGATCGAACACCTGCCCACTTCGGTGAAAAGTATAATCAGTTGACTGAGCTACTATTGGGCCTCGTGATTTAAAACACAAATACAAATGTACAGAACAGTTACGTTTTATGTTTTTATTTCATTGTTACTCATGAAAATTAATTTCAACAAATCCTCTGCACCTGTAATGGTTGAACGAGCACATGAAATCTTTTAATGCTCTCTTTTTCGTCACTCGCTTGGCTGCGGAAGATGTGCTCAACGTGATTGGCAATTAATTAACTTCAGTCCAATAATTTAACTGCGCCCTTGATTGACAATTTGCACGGCTGCTGATGACAACGTCTGGCGTAACTTTGCATTTTATAACATTTCAGTTATAAAATAATTATTATTGTATGAGGAATAATGGGAATTTATTGCGATGCTCGTCTAAAACATCAATTTCGAAATTTTTTTGTACATAAATACAAATATGATGCTTCCCTGATATCTAAAAATCTGTAGGGATCATTCGGCCTTCCCTTCCACTCAACCAATGAGTTTGGTGAAAATGAAGTACAGTGATATTTATACATAGGCCTATTTATCTCTCATCCAACGTTCAAATGTAGAATATTCTTCCCCGTACACTCCCTAGATTTCACGGGTAATAAATTTTCTACAGGTTTCTTATCCTTTTCAACAACTTTATTTCTGGAGAAATTTTACTAAATCTATTTCGTACATGATTAATAAACTCGGTTTATAGAACCGCTAGACATCGTTTCCTTGACAACATAAATCACTATAACATAAACCCGGCATTTCAGATTTTTCATTTGATTCAATTATGAACTAGTAAACCACATTATGAACTTATCAACTATAAAATATTGCATGCACACTGGCATTAGTCGAGGTCTATATCCCTTGGGCTATTAACAAACCCTCGGGTTTATAAAGCCTGTTTTCCTCGGGGCATAAATATCTGCTTAATGTCTTTGACGCATAAATAGAATTATTATTAACACTCGTGCAAAATCCATTTTTAACAGAGACTTTCAGCTGTTTGCGCTGATTGTCATTTGTTTCCCACCAGATGTCACACGGCAGAAATCGCAACCGATCAAGAAAGCGGTTCAAACAATGTGAGACTTAATTTTTAAAATGGTTGTTTTTGGTTAAGAGAAATACACAAATTAAATTCATTGCTTCAACAACTATTTTGTTGGTAACTGCATAGAACAATTAAGAAATAAATGTAATTATAAAAAATTATGGGGTAACCAATCTGAACTGGGAACCTTTCGATCTACAGTAAAGGCTGGTCCACAACGAAAACAAGAACGAAAATATTGTTAAAATAAATGTATTTAAATGTGAGAAATCACAATTAACGAGAAGCTTGCCGGAGCCCGGGAACGGGAGCATGAGAGTTAATTGTGAATGTTCACATTTAAATACATTTATTTTAACATTATTTCCGTTCTCGTTCTCGTTGACGTTTCCGTTCCCGGATTATTGTGGACCAGCCTTAAGCCGTACCACCATTTGTTTCAAATGTGATAAAGATTTACTATTACAGTGAGCGGGAATACTGCAGTGGAGAAGTCGGGATATTGTCTGTACCACCTGCACGTACAAACGACTGACTATAGTCGTATCGCTGTTATTTCCGGTGTGACTCCTCCCCTTTGCTTATGTCTTAGGAAGTGAAAGCTCTATAAAGTCTAGGTAGGTAGTATCGTTCGCCATTTTTGTTCTTTCGTTGCCGAGCTACTAGATGAGGAATCTATTTGCCACACCGTTAAACATTATCATGTCGTAGCTCCTATGATAATAAATCAAACGCACTGTAATTCAGCAAATAATTGAGCGGCAAATAACGTCCTCGTGTGATTTCTGCGAACGCCAACGAAAGAGCCAAAATGGCGGGCGATTATATTAAGTATTTATCGAGCCTTATGAAATTCATTACATCATCAATAGCGAATGACAAGACGCACACGTTTAAATGTAGCCGACCTGCAACGTGATTGGCTGCCGGAAATAAGAGCGACGGGACTATAGAAAATAGTGTACGACCATAGGCCTATGTTAAGGACTGTGTTACTTTGTTCGTAATTTCGCTTCGCGAATGTCCCTAGCCACAAAATAAAATTCCATTTCTAACACTTGTATCGTAAATAACTATTTTATGCTATTTCCTAATCCTGATGTAATTGTGAACGAAACAGGCCGAAAGACCAGTTGAGTGTGGAATGTGGCGATAATGAGATGATGGTAAATGCTTTAGTATAACACACGCTTCAGAATTTGGACTAGAATTTCTTGAAATTGAGCCTTTCTGTGATTTTGTTTGCGTTTCTCTCTGCTGTGAAACAGAGCTACTACAGTGCAACACTTTCTATGAGCCAATCGTAGCGGTATCTGCACGACTTCGCGTTGGAAGAGCTGTACATTCTCTGCTCCTCTTTGATGATGTGAAGTTAATTACGCAAGAAAATAAATCAAATTCACGAAATAGCAGCAGTCACCAATTGCATTAACCTTGATTAAAATCTGCGCTGCATACTGAGGTGCTCTTGTGTAATTTCAAATCGAATAGAAACTTGTTTCAAGTAACAGGAAGTACAGGTTTGTAATTTTAACTGAAATGTTACAATTTTCTGAGCTACGAGTGAAACACAATAGAAATCTTCGGTAGCTCAATGCTAGAGCTTGGTCTTATTAAGCGAACTGGAGTTCGATCTCAGATATTTAATGGAGTGATACATAATGGGGACAAAATAGAAGAAAGAGGGTTTCTGTCAGGATTCTCCCGTCTTCCTCCACTAAACGTACGTAGCTCTGTCCTTAGTATCATATTCTTTTTATTCACAATTAATAATGATGAATTATGCTTGATTCGTCCTCATTAGGTAGTATTTCGGAAGGTCGTCTTTCCTGACTTCATTTCTGGAATCAGAAGATGAAATTGCATAAGAAACTGCAGAAATTTTACATTTAACAAAATCAGTGTTGACCAATGTATTCAACTAAAAACTTACTAAATCGTACATGTTAAAGGAATTCTCATTGCACCAAATGAGTGGTCTCTGGACCAAAATGATCGCAATTTAATTATTTAAATACAATTTCAATTAAGTAACATATTAAACGATTTGTCCTTCTAACAAACACGAATGTTCCCTGGATCAAACGTCCTATTTTAATTATGTAATTACTTTATATTTATTTCTAACAGATGCAGCGGAGCGCACGGGTACGGCTAGTAAATAGCAATAAAATTCAATATAAACGTTTAGTATGGACTTTCGAAATATAGAGTACCGGTAAACACTTTCAGAAATAAAATTTGTCACTATGTAGAAAGTCATTTACTCGAACGTTTGTGAGATGGACAGTAGCATCTTCCCCTTCACTGATGGTAGGGAGTGTGAGTAGAGGGGAAAGCCTATCAACCAAACTGAAATGGGGTTTAGTAGTTGATACAGCGTCGTTAAAAGTAGTAGTAGTAAATCGTACTAATGCAGAGATTGATCTGCAAGTAACACGTGGACTGCATTGTGAAACACTTGTCTCATTGCTTGGTCCTAATTTCATAACGACGACGGCTGGAAAACATGACTCAGCATCCCTGCTAATTGACTGAGAGGTCCCGCGGGACAATAGAATGAAAATATAGAGAAGTAGAGCTAACCAGCAGAGCAAACGCACGAACTCTGCGAGCCCAATGCTTTTCATTCCTCAAGCGCGCTAAGTTATGAAGTTAAGCTTTGTAAATATCAAATGCGTTTTGTAATAGTTCGCACTTAAAGTCCACAGAATCAATATAAACGATTCAGCAATTTTGAAAGGAAGTCTCGTACACATAATTTCTTTAATATGCAGTTTAATCGTTTTCGGGGTGTTTTCTCGAGGCGATTTGTGACTATATCTAGTATCGACGTAAGTACGCATTCTCAGTGCCAGAATGCATACTGTAATGCCACGTCTGTCACCTGTTTTACCTCAGTCATTCTACCAACTCTGCAATGATGAATATTTTCAACTAATCACAAGGATTTTGTAATAACTTTATATTAAATGTTTGGTGCTGTATAGTAGGTACATACATTATTAAAAATATTAATTCGCACTGAACTTGGTCAACCTGGTTCATTAACTGGGGATGTTCAATTTGTAATGTAATCTTGACGGCACATGCCTTAATTATAATTTTCTTCATAATAATACCAGTTCTGATTGAAGTACTTGTATTTAGAAATTGCTTACTTTCATTAATATTTGGAACTCCGGATAAAGCATTTCCATGAATAAATAATATAATATAATATAATATAATATAATATAATATAATATAATATAATATAATATAATATAATATAATATAATATAATATAATATAATATAATATAATATAATATAATATAATATAATATAATATAATATGATATAATATAATATAATATAATATAATATAATATAATATAATATAATACAATATAATATAATATAATATGATATAATATAATAATAATATAATATAATATAATATATAATATAATATAGACCGAGTCACAGCGGTATAACTGTTTCATCAAATGCAGAGGAAATGCTGCATTACAAGCCTGTCCAGAGGCTAAAAGTGGCAGTCCCACTACTGGACTACCTAACGATAAGGCTAGTAACCTATCTTAGGGAAAATTACATTACTTTCAAACCTAAAACAAGCAGTATAAGGACAGATGGACATCGTCGACCAGGAAGACCTTTAAGAAGACTGCTAGATGGGGCCCAAACAGGTCTACAGAGGCCTAATTCGTGAAGGATGATGATGATGATAATATAATATAATATAATATTACCGGTTGTTCTGTATGGTTGTGAAACTTAGACTCTCACTCTGAGAGAGGAACATAGGTTAAGGGTGTTTGAGAATAAGGTGCTTAGGAAAATATTTGGGGCTAAGCGGGATGAAGTTACAGGAGAATGGAGAAAGTTACACAACGCAGAACTGCACGCATTGTATTCTTCACCTGACATAATTAGGAACATTAAATCCAGACGTTTGAGATGGGCAGGGCATGTAGCACGTATGGGCGAATCCAGAAATGCATATAGAGTGTTAGTTGGGAGACCGGAGGGAAAAAGACCTTTAGGGAGGCCGATACGTAGATGGGAGGATAATATTAAAATGGATTTGAGGGAGGTGGGGTGTGATGATAGAGACTGGATTAATCTTGCACAGGATGGGGACCGATGGCGGGCTTATGTGAGGGCGGCAATGAACCTTCGGGTTCCTTAAAAGCCATTTGTAAGTAAGTAAGTAATATAATATAATATTTATTTATTTGTCTAATGGCTAATACATGATATTTACTATCATTGACTGAGGGAAAAACAAGAAAGTGGTGAACAAAACTACGGATTAAGTAATTAAAAACATTCGGGCTCTGGCTTCCCAGTAGCGGTCGACTTCCTTGGAGGATTTCAGAGCAGGGCATTTTGCAAGATCTTGTCTATCCATGTCTTCATGTTGATGGCACAAAATGCAGGATGCTGATGGAAGGATGCCAAGACGATTGAGGTGTTTACCCAGGATGTCATGTTCAGTGTTAAGACGAAAGCTTGCAACTGCCAGTCTTCTGGTTCAGGAGGTATATCCTTCAGTAATTTCCTACATTATTGCGAAATGTTTATGTCCAATTCTTGTTGGTGATTATTTTTTGTAGTTGCTTGATATATTGTTTTACTGAGCTACATAACAAAGGTTTCCGTGGGTTTATTTTGAGATTGGCACCCTTCTTAGCTAATGTGTCAGCCTGTTCATTCCCATATAGATTACAATGTCCTGGGATCTATTGTTACACAACTGTTTTGCCATGTTCTTTTAAAGTTGCAAGTATTGTTTGACAGTTATTGATTTGTTCTGTGTAGGGGTGGTAAGTTTTATTTATGGACAAAATAGCTGCTTTTGAGTCCGAGAGGATGACGGCGTTTGTGAATTTATCCATATGGAATAAAAGTTGATTTAAGGCAACATGTATAGCTTCAATTTCTCCATCATAGGCAGATAGATTATAACCAACTGGGAGATAGAAGCAAAAAAGATTACTAAAAATACCAGTTCCTACATTTCCTTGAGGGTCTGTTTTCGAGCCATCGGTATAAATTCTTATTCAATAGCCTTCCGGATATCTGATGTTGAGGGTTTCAAGGGCCAATGGTTTTAAATTTTCTTTACTGTGTTGATTTTTGGTGATTTGTTCTAGGAGGTCCATTACTGATTGAATTATATCTATCTGAAGTGGGTTTTGTGGAAGCATTAGAGGTTGAACGAGATTGGGGTGCGACATAGACCTACCTCCACGTGGTGCACTCTGGACAACGCTTTGCGGCAAAATGGTCTATAATAAGGCAAAGAAAATGAGAAAGCCAACCAATTATCCTTTTAAGGATTACTCTGAACAACTTAAGATCCTTCAGTGGAATGTAGGAGCATTATCTCAGGCCAAGAAAACGGAACATATAATATAATATACTTACTTACTTACAAATGGCTTTTAAGGAACCCGAAGGTTCATTGCCGCCCTCACATAAGCCCGCCATCGGTTCCTATCCTGTGCAAGATTAATCCAGTCTCTATCATCACACCCCACCTCCCTCAAATCCATTTTAATATTATCCTCCCATCTACGTCTCGGCCTCCCTAAAGGTATTTTTCCCTCCGGTCTCCCAACTAACACTCTATATGCATTTCTGGATTCGCCCATACGTGCTACATGCCCTGCCCATCTCAAACGTCTGGATTTTAAGTTCCTAATTATGTTAGGTGAAGAATACAATGCGTGCAGTTCTGTGTTGTGTAACTTTCTCCATTCTCCTGTAGCTTCATCCCGCTTAGCCCCAAATATTTTCCTAAGCACCTTAT
Organism: Periplaneta americana; assembly: GCF_040183065.1. Taxonomy (NCBI): domain Eukaryota; kingdom Metazoa; phylum Arthropoda; class Insecta; order Blattodea; family Blattidae; genus Periplaneta; species Periplaneta americana. The sequence goes on along the minus strand of NC_091131.1, from coordinate 10,387,525 downwards.
TCTCAAACACCCTTAACCTATCTTCCTCTCTTAGAGTGAGAGTCCAGGTTTCACAACCATACAGAAGAACAGGTAATATAACTGTTTTATAAATTCTAACTTTCAGATTTTTGGACAGCAGACTGGATGATAAGAGCTTCTCAACCGAATAATAACAGGCATTTCCCATATTTATTATGTGTTTAATTTCCTCCCGAGTATCATTTATATTTGTTACTGTTGCTCCAAGGTATTTGAATTTTTCCACCTCTTCGAAGGATAAATCTCCAATTTTTATATTTCCATTTCGTACAATATTCTGGTCACGAGACATAATCATATACTTCGACTTTTCGGGATTTACTTCCAAACCGATCGCTTTATTTGCTTCAAGTCAAATTTCCGTGTTTTCCCTAATCGTTTGTGTATTTTCTCCCAACATATTCACGTCATACGCATAGACAAGAAGCTGATGTAACCCATTATAATATAATATAATATAATATAATATAATAAAGAGTTTGATTATTACTTCCTTCATTAACCCTTTTATTGGCGAGAAGTATAGCAGCAGAAGGGGAGCAGTTTGAACAGTTTATCCACCACGAGCAAGAGGGTTTGCACATGCTGGAGCATCTATTGATTTAGTAATCTTTTCACTACACTTAGATGGTGTCTCTTCAATTCTAGGAGCTGTAAATTTTATCTCAACAGCAAGTATTATAAAACCAGAACGTATTATACTGTATTATTTACATGAGCTGTAGCTATTACAGCTTTATTATTATTATTATTATTATTATTATTATTATTATTATTATTATTATATCACTATAGCCTTTGCTGGAGCAATAATTGTGCTTAAATTTTAGGATGGGCTATTTCCAGTCGGTGAAATAAGAAAATTAACTTTTTTTGAATTATTTACTTTCATTTTGTTTGTTTCTCCCGCTCACACATCCTGTTCAACAATTTCCATCTAGGTGGTCCGGAGTTCATCTCGGTACTCCCGTTTTCCTCCGTGTTTCATTGTGTTCCAGCTCTTTTCTGCATATATGAATCGAACAAAATTGTAAATATACCTGTCCATAAGGTTGCTATGAAGCTATTCCAAATTGTTTCATGAAGCTTAAAGTAGCTCTCCTGAAAAAAAAAAAAAAATAGTAAAATGGACTTGCAACAGTCTGGTTCTTGGCCATCGATGTAACGACACGCAATATTCAGTAATCTAGCGTTATAGAAGGACATTTAAGTGGCTGTGCAATTCCTCCTTCCCGCTCTAGTTTTGATTCTATCGTCACATAGTCGCCACGTCTTTCTGCCACTTTGTTACCGATCCTCAACGAAATTTCAGCCAAACTGCCAGCGTTACACAACAAACCAATGAAGGACATATTTGTTGATATTTTCTTAACAAAATTCCTCGTCGTACCTCTCCAACATCTCCCGTTTTTGTGGAATACGTTCCAAAATTCAACTGAATTGATACTTTTCTCAAAACCCGTTCGCAAAAGACTACAATAATAATCAGATGTCAATAAAGTAATACTGAGTGCGGTTTACAAAACGCGTAGTCGTTGAACTTCATCCTTTGAAATGAATAACGATAATTCGTGCGCAGTAACAACTCTGATTTAATAATCAGTTTTTTATATCCAATTTATTTTCAAATAAAATGTGAACACCCCTCGGCGGGTCAGTGTTCATGACTTGCATATTGATTTGCTCCATTCTCTTGTAACTCAATAAGCATCCAGAAACAGGCCTGTTCTTGTCATAAGCAGAAAAGTTTAATGTATCCCTCATACAAAGTGTAATAAAAGTACTGTCAATTCGTGTGTGGTTTCTTCATCAGAATTCATAGTAGTTATTATGCAACTAGCGTGATTTAAGTGAATTATATTATTGCTCAGTGTGTTTTTGAAGAACGAGGCGTCGCTTCAGGTCATTTCTTTAATTACACGAGAGAGCTAAATAGTTATTTATGGTACTTGTGAGGTAAGTGCATCTTTATTGCGCGAGTGGAAACATTTATGCACGAGGCGTCAGCCGAGCGCAATAAAGATCGCGCTCACAAGTACCATACGTAATTTTATCCATGACCATAACGAAAAATTATGTTTTATTAAAGAAAATATGTTGAAAATAAGTCCTCATATAATCACATATCATGGCATGGATTTTGGAATCGATACATGTACTAGGTAGGTTATGATTTAGGCGGCCATGATTAGTGAACAATGGTATCTAAGGCGTTGGATAAATAACAAATTATAATTAATTAAATAATTTTAATATATATTTTTTTTCATTTTAAACGTGTATTTTCGTCTTTTTGAAGTTTCAGGGATTATTTAGAAGCATTCACGGGATTAAAGTAATTTCACATTTTACTTCTATAAACTTAAGAGGAATATTAAAACGTAATTAATCTTTGTGTCTGTTTAGCTCAGTTGGCTAACGCGTGTGCTTTTAAAAGTTTTAAAATTCTATAAACCCAACTTCGCAGGTTCAAGTCTCCTCGCATCCCAAAATGCAAATTATTATAAAATAAAAAAAATACATATTAGATATGGATGCAATGCACAAATTAAGACGTAGTAGATAGAGAAAAGGGAAGGGGATTGAGTGTATGTATATTTAAGAAAATAAAGAACTAGAGGTGATATCTAGTAACTAATATATTAACTTCTTGAGTAATAGTTGAATGGAAAAGTATACGTGTGTACCCGGGTACTAGGAAAAATTTTTTAGAATCACTCATTTCAGTGAAAGGATTAATATTTTTGAGAATTGATTATCGTGGAGATGAAGTGAAATCTGATTTCAATATTTTTTGACATACTAGGTTACTGTTCAACACCATCATTAGGTACTATATCACGAAGTCTGTATCTTAAGAAGTGTAATATGAACATGCTGCTTCTGATGAATAGTATGTGGACACGCTATGAATTTCTGAAGTTTGTGACATTTGTAATGTCAGTTCCAGCATCTAATGCCTTATTTGAAAGAATATTCAGTTTACTCGGCCACATCTTGGCAGATACGGCAACAGAAAAAGACTGTCTAAATCTGACCAAGGCAGAGCTGCGACTAAAAGTTAATTTTGGAGTGCCATATTCTGACATTGTCCAGTTTCTTAAGGGAAATCCTAATATCATTTCTGCAGCAAAAAGTGAAAAGAAATACATGTTTAAGAGGGATCAATGATGATTTGTCATTAAAAAGTTGATATTGTCTATCCACTGTTTCAAATTTCCATTGTGCTGAATTGTAGTTTTCGCTGGGGAGCTGATCATCAGTATATGTAATTCTACGGTTTTTTGTGTCAGTATTTCATTTATCTTTTGAAGAGGTGGAGAAGTTCAAATATCTTGGAGCAACAGTAACAAATATAAATGATACCCGAGTGGGAATTAAACACAGAATGAATATGGGAAATGCCTGTTATTATTCGATTGAGAAGCTTTTATCATCCAGTCTGCTGTCAAAAAATCTGAAAGTTAGAATTTATAGAACAGTTATATTACCGGTTGTTCTGTATGGTTGTGAAACTTGGACTATCACTTTGAGAGAGGAACATAGGTTAAGAGTGTTTGAGAATAAGGTGCTTAGGAAAATATTTGGGGCTAAGAGGGATGAAGTTACAGGAGAATGGAGAAAGTTACACAACACAGAACTGCACGCATTGTAGTCTTCATCTGATATAATTAGGAACATTAAATCCAGACGTTTGAGATGGGCAGGGCATGTAGCATGTACGGGCGAATCCAGAAATGCATATAGAGTGTTAGTTGGGAGGCCGGAGGGAAAAAGATCTTTAGGGAGACCGAGACGTAGGTGGGAGGATAATATTAAAATGGATTTGAGGGAGGTGGGTTATGATGATAGATAATGGATTAATCTTGCTCAGGATAGGGACCAATGGCAGGCTTATGTGAGGGCGGCAATGAACCTCCGGGTTCCTTAAAAGCCAGTAAGTAAGTAAGTATTTCCTTATAGGCTCAAACGTAAAATTTGAGTTGTGTTCAGGGATCAGCAAACTGAAAGTTAGCAGGCATCCCTACTGACATCTAACAGAGATATAAACGTTTCACGCATTTACAGGGGTCCTATGAATTTCCTGCCACTTTTTATTTCGTAAATTATCCACCATTTATATCTGCTTACAGCACAGCACCGGAATTTGTTTCTTTCACCACAAAATAAACCTCTAATTATTACAGTAATAAACCGATGTTCAGTACAGAGCTGTGTGCTGCAGGTGACATACCCATATGAAAGCAGAACGAAATTCTCAACACACAACTCAATTTCAATTTCAGAACACACACTCTCTTTGACTCTACATTACATCACACGAACACACCCTCACAGGAAACAAAACAAGAGGCGCCAAGACTAGCAATGACCAGTTCTGAGGATGACCCATAAAAGGTCGAAACATGTAAACAAGGTACGTTAGAATTTAACACAAGAAAGTCTTATCATACATATTCCGAAGTGATACAGTGTTAAAAGTTGTGTAATCAAGATGTATAAAAAAAAAAGACTGTCTAAATATGATCAAGGCAGAGCTGCAACTAAAAGTTAATTTTGGAGTAGCATATTCTGAAATTGTCCAGTTTCTTAAGGGAAATCCTAATATCATTTCTGCAGCAAAAAGTGAAAAGAAATTCATGTTTAAGAGGGACTAATGATGATTTGTCATTAAAAAGTTGACATTGTCTATCCATTGTTGTGTTGAATTGTAGTTTTCGCTGTTGAATTGTTGATCAGTATGTATAATTCTGTGGTTATTTTGTGTCAGTATTTCCTCACAGGCTGAAATGTAAAATATGATTTGTGTTCAGGGATCAGCAAACTGAAAGTTGGCAGGCATCCCTACTGACATCTAACAGAGATATAAACGTTTCACGTATTTACAGGGGTCCTATGAATCCCTTGTCACTTTTTATTTCGTAAATTATCCACCATTTATATCTGCTTACAACACAGCACCGGAATTTGTTTATTTCACCACAAAATAAACCTCTAATTATACTAATAAACCGGTGTTCAGTACAGGGCTCTGTGCTGCAGATACCCATACGAGAGCAGAAAAACTATGGGGAAGAAGATATCGATCTTTAGTTGAGATGGAGGCGCTGGAATATTATATTCTGGTGTTATTTTTTAATTTCCGAATTCCTGTGAATGCCGGATATCGAAAATATGCAAGAGTTCCATATTTTCTTTGTAAGCAACAGGAACCCGATTTCCGCGTCACCTTTTTCTTCAGCGTGAGAACGCAAGAAAATAGTTTTATAACAAGATCTGCCGCTTCGACTTCTCGTATTTCTACGTCAAATACTAACACGATGAATTTTACAGGCGTTGACATCTACAACTCTTCCTACAGCTACGATGCAGTAAATAAATAAAATCAATATTTTTCTTCAGCAAGATTTATCGCACTTCCTCAGACATACAATGGCCCTCTGGCAGTTCAGAATTTCCAGGATTAGGTCGGTTCTCGGCGCTGAATGGAATGATACTCGCTTTGACCAAGATCGGAAGATGAATGTTATTCTAGGATTCCACCGTTCTGCTTAACATTAAGACAAAAGCGGCCATGGTGGTCTAGCGACTAGAAACATGGATTTATAATCCTGTGTATACCCTATATCTGTAGTGCTCGGGAAAAGTGACACAAGTCAGTTTCCACAAACCTTTTTTGATAATTTATTAACAACTTACGGAACATCTGCTCGCTTGGAAAAAATACATAAGTATTCCTTCCATTACAATAATTCATACAGAAAAAAATCAAATCGACATAAACCAGTGTAAGTTGTCAATAAATTATCAAAAAAGGTTTGTGGAAACTGACTTATTGTCACTTTTCCCAAGCACTGCTGATATATGACTTCTGTTGGGCAAGTCAGCCAATTCCATGAGCATACATACATACATACATACATACATACATACATACATACATACATACATACATACATACATACATGACACTGGTACTTCATATTATTACCTTCAATAGTAGTTATGCACTTCGCATCGTCATATTTTTCCTAATGAAAGACCATATTCATTTTGTATTATCTCTCCGATATTGACGCACTTTAGTCGATGGTTCATAAAAAGCTTTAATGATAATTATAGAACATGATTGTTTATGCACATAACATAGTAACACATAAATAATGTTATCTCTCCTTTCTATTGAGTCTCATTTCGTAATCAATAATTGTTTATTCATTTATTTACATAAGAGACTTTCTGCCGTTACGGGTCAATGGATGGCGCGTGCGCCTCCCAAACAAGCGGTCCGTGGTTCATTACCGGCGAGGGTAGATATTTGTCTCCATTCCACGGGACTGATCCCCTTCTCCTGTGATGTATCTGTGGTTTTCCTGCATCATGCTGATCACACGGTTAGGTCGGCCGCATAGTGAAGGCAGCCAAGCGCAGTGCACCCAGTGTTGCCAGGTTTTTACGAAACAAAATCCCTCAGATAGATTCAAAATACCCTCAAATTTAGAAAAAATCCCCCTTGGAGTGGTATGGTCTAAGCCCCAAAATACACATTTTAAAAACGAATTAAAATAATAGAATAAGACAATGTTCCTAATAAATATCACAGTGGAACAGAGTAATCACCCTCAGATCGGCATATTATTCATGACCCTGTTCACATTATTCTTCTCCCTCTTCTTCTGCAACCAGCAGCCCAGCTATTTTGTTGTCTCTTGAATCCTTGTTGTAGGCTACATATTTTCATTGAACAGTTTCAACATTTAGATAACTCTTTTCTCATTTCATGTTTTTTTTTTTTCGGCATGGATCTTGAAGATCACTCATTGTACCAATAAAATAAACACACGCTTATACCAATGAAATAAATACACGCTTAAAAATATCAGTAATTTAAAACTAAGAAAATAAACAGACATTTAAAAAATATCAGCTTAAAAGTATGATCATAATGTACAATACGTACATTTTTCCCGGCTGTTAACAAAACAACTGAAACTACAGTATATTCCTAACGTACTCATGTTCGCAAAAATCTACTCTCTACTGAAGTACTGAATCGATTTGAATATAAAGCGGGAAGACGTAAACTACAATGGTAAATGGCAGCCAACAAGCAGTAAAATTAAAAAAGGAAAACATAAATCTCATTGGTCGTTTCTATCTGAATCACTCAACTGTTTAAAACTCAACTCAATTAAAATTACATAGCTATTATAACAACTCATTGTTGACAAACCATATATTAAGCATATAATAGAGTTTTCAGCGTTAAATCACTTTTATGTGCTTTTAATAAAGATTAAGAAACTCATTTTATGTCTGAAAAATAAAAATATTTTGAAAAATATTTAAAAAATGGTAAAACTTAAAAGGTGTGAAAATCCCTACATTTTGTGTCATTCTGTCAAAAAATCCCTCAATCCCTTTTCAACCAAAAAATCTCTACGCCGAGGGATAAATCCCTCAACCTGGCAACACTGAGTGCACCACAAACCAGTCTAGCCAAGAAATCTGTGAACAATAGGTGGACAGAGGCACCGCAGGTTGGACCCGGCGCAGGTACAGAATAGGGAAGGCAGACAGAGGTCTGGGTCTGGTTTCCTCTGCAGAGTCGGTGTGAAAACATTCGAGTATGGAGCGATTAATAGAAGTTGGGAGAGAATACCCAGCGTTATATGATCACCGCCCATGAAGATTACATAAGAAAGCAGCAGATATGGAGCAAAATAGAAAGTGAACATCATTTTCCTAAACTTACTTACTTACTGGCTTTTATGGAACCCGGAGGTTCATTGCCGCCCTCGCATAAGCCCGTCATTGGTCCCTATCCCGAGAAAGATTAATCCATTCTCTATCATCATATCCCACCTCCCTCAAATCCATTTTAATATTATCTTCCCATCTACGTCTCGGCCTCCCCAAAGATCTTTTTCCCTCCGGCCTCCCAACTAACACTCTATATGCATTTCTGGATTCGCCCATACCTGCTACATGCCCTGCCCATCTCAAATGTCTGGATTTAATGTTCCTAATTATGTCAGGTGAAGAATAGAATGCGTGCAGTTCTGTGTTGTGTAACTTTCTCCATTCTCCTGTAACTCCATCCCTCTCTCAAAACATTCCTTTGCTGTGGTCGTGTAAGACAATCAGTCCCATTCCGAGGCTTATTTGAAGGATTCGTAACAAGCTGTTTTTTTACGGTGATGGATTGTTAGCCCTTCGCCCAATCCCCAAGCTGGAGGACCACCTTCATCGGCTGTCCGCGACTGCTTATTCAACATATTCACAGCTACCCTCCATATCTGGAGGCAGTCTCCTCGTTCCGCAACCTGAGGACGCGCCATGCCGTGGAGATAGGGACCCACAATACGTGGTAATTTTCCTAAAAGGAAGTTGTAAAGAAATTTATTAACAAGAATAGTATATTTGCCACCTGACTTTCCATTTGACAAAATATTGTAAATCAAACAAACAATGTGTATTATTATTTTTTATCTCTAGTTATGAAACACATTAAAATGTTAATTAATTGTCACCATTTTGAACAAACAATCAAATTAGTTTTTCTTCATCTTACTTACTAGTCAGCATTTCTCAAAATGTGTTCCGCAGATCCCCAGGAAGGAGTGTTTTACATTTTATTATGTAGCTATTCTATCAATAGTCTCCAAACACACACCTTCATCTCAAACAGCAGAAATAACTAAAATGCTCTCTCAATTAATATCACTCAATAAAAGAATTGTATTCCAATGGATACCATCCCATTGTGGAATCCTGGGAAACGAGAATGCGGATGCTTTAGCAAAGAAGGGCAGCACTGCTACTTACAGACCTGCTACTAAATCTACGTATTACTCTGTGAAAAGATTTATTAAATCTACATACTTAGACTTCAACAAACAAAATTTGATAATACAATCTCAAGGGAAAAAAAATGGAACTCTCTGCATCATAATCCGCAGTTGATTCCCGATTTACCACGAAAATCGTCTGTAGCTGCATTTAGATTGGCAACAGGACAGGATTGTTTGGCCAAACACCTGCATAGAATTGGAATATATCAGTCCCCTAACTGCCCATTGTGCAACTCAAACCAAGAAATGGATTCGGAACACCTCAAAATCTGTGCTTCAGTGGCTGACCATGATAATATCTTTGAAAAATATTGGAGTGTAAGTGTAGGACTACTTAAGAATTTACTCATAAATGTAGGCCTAACAAAAATTGCGAAAACATGAATAAAAAACATGAAGCAACACCAGTGATAATAATGATAGCATGTTCTTAAATAACTGATTAAAGGAAAGTCAGAGAAGAGTCAAAGTTACTTAAAATTATTTTTAGTTGAATGTCCGTTAGTAGCCATGGTAAGCATAAAATAATTTTAAGCTTCCCATTCCTACGGCGTAAAGTTCGGCGAAGCAAGAATGTACCTGCAAAGTGCTTCTGTAAGCCGAGAGCGTTCAACCGACTTGAAATAAAGTGCCTTGCACAGGCGTAAACAGAAGTTAACACCCAGTGCGAGATTTTCCGCTAAGTCGAGTTAATAACAGTTTTCACGACTCTGGAAGTCACAAAAAATTAATTTACTTCCCACGTACAGTTTTTAAGGAATTTAAGGGTGAAAAATATTAGAAGGAAACAATCGTACCTATGTAAATTAAAACACTCATATTGGGTTGCATGCTGGTGGTCCTGATTCGAGTCCCAGTCAAATCTAGATTTTTCATTTAATTTTTTGTAACACTTGTAGCGGATAAAGTCGTAAAATCTACCGGTGTAGAGAAGAATGCGCCTACTGGAGTGTTAGCACAAAGCAATAAATGGTCTAAGTCGTGGATCGTAATGATTTTCCATGTAAATCAATCAATCTATCTAGGCCCTATAATCTAGGGTAGCACTGAGACATAGTGATTCGAAGGAAGTGTTGTTTCTTTGAAATTTTATTTTATTTTGTTTCTTGAGTCTGCTACAAGAGTTTACACATACACACACACAAACACACACACACACACACACACACACACACACATATATATATATATATATATATATATATATATATCCACATGTTTGAAAATGATGGTAACGATTTTATAATTATGAGTAAACCAAGAAATAAGTAAAGAGCAAAGTAAATATATTGGTTTGTAAATATTTCAGTATAAGCAATTAAACAAATATATAAGAAAGTAAATAAATAAATATACAGTGTGTTTCAGAAATTCTTTCACAAACCTTGAGGGCATGTTCTCACAACAAAACAAGAAAAAAGTTAATATAAACATATGTACGAAAATCCTTAGTTTTTTAGTTATTAATGAAAGAACATAATGAGACATCTGTTAGATACTGACAGCTCGGTAGCAAGTGTTGCGACTTTAATCAATTCAGAAAAAATAACAGTGAAAGTTTACGTTCAACGCGTTTCGAGGTACAATTCAACAACTTAACATAAGTTTGTAACCGATAATATTATTCATTTTGTTAGATAATCGAATGGTGTTATCGTTACAAGTCTGCTGATGCACCCATTGTATCCTAGATGGCTCTGTGTTGCTAAGGAGACTTGTTTACTGCAGTCATTTGTCATTTGAACATTTGTTATGAGTTTCTGAATTGCTTAAAGTTGCAACACTTGCTACCAAGCTGACAATATCTAACAGATGTTTCATTATGTTCTTACATTAATAACTAAAAACTAACGATTTTCGGACATATGTTTATATGAACTTTTTTTGTTGTTTTGGCGTGAGGAACATGCCTCCAAGGTTTCTCAAAGTATTTCTGAAACACCCTGTATAGATAAACTATTATGCTCTTATAAGCCTTTATTGAATCAAAATTAGACATGTGTATATAGAGAGCTACTTCCTTACTATGCAGTGCAAAATCGTCTTGTAGAAACACAAAGCAGTAGATATATTCACAGAGGGTTTGGGACGACAAGAATTTTGGCTATCGAACCTAGGTATTCGATTTGTGTAACCTTGAGTCACAGCAGAGAAAGATGTGTATATTTTAGGTAAATATTAAACATCAGACTTTGATTAATAAATTATTTGTGCAGAAAAACAATTTCTACGGGTGAAAATTCTTTGTACATATTCTGCCGCAGAAAACCAACAGAAATTTCACCACTAGTTGCAAGGTGTTTGACGTATATGTCACTTTGAACGTTAAAAATAAGTTGGCCTCGAACAGGCGACCTTCGTCCTCATGTAACTTCACACATCAGCTAAATTTTATGGGTATGGACTTTTAGACTCTGTACTATGACTTTCCGAATAGGTTTTTACCTCATTCTACAAACCATGATTACTGCTTTACTGTTGAAGCACAAATAATCTGAAATAGATGAATGCTCACAACGTGGATAAGGGTACAAATTCCGTGCAATGACCCATCCAACATAGCTCAGTCAGTAAACTGATAGCTTCTCAGTAAATGTGCCAAAGTTAGCTAGCACTTTTCGCAAAACGAATGTAGTTTCGAATCTCCTAAGATAATATGTAAGATGACTCAACCGAAACTCAACCAGAAAGCAGGGATTCCTCTTCAATTGAATACTGGTGCGTCTTGGGGAAATAGCCTCATAAGTAATGTCGGTTTGAACAAAATTGTAGTTGGTATGTGTTGTAGGAAATTAATCTAATCTCCAAAATAAAGACCATTAGATTCTATGATATTGAGCTATTTTTCAACGAGGATTATCGTCCCACGATTGAACCAGTTTCTGGTTTTTTGATGCGAAAAATTCAGTGATACCGATTTCAAGTTTTGGGAATTTCTTTCACGCAGGAATTGATGCATGGATCGAAATAGATGACAATCTAAAAGCGCAAGATCAGGACTATATGCCTAATGTGGTAACAGTTCGTTTCCTCCCAGTTTCATGATGGCAGGACGTTTTTCATGTTTGTTCAAGCGGTACGGGATCTCGCATTATCCTGTCATAAGAGAATTCCATTTCGCTTTATCAACACCGGGTACCTCTGTCTCAAAACTTCATGAAGCCATTCTAGCTCTTGAAAATAAAGATCCGCGTTGTCTGTACGTCCGCTTGGAACAAATGCCACTGAATCACACCTTCAAAATGTCACTAGACACACAACATTACTTTGGGTCAGAACCGATTTTTGTTTAACAACGACTTTAATAATAATAATAATAATCATAATGGTTTATTTTAACTGGCAGAGTTAAGGCCATTCGGCCTTCTCTTCCACTCAACCAGTATGATAGAAAATTACTACAATGCTATGAATATAACATAATTAATACAATACAATACATTACAATTCAAAGCAATGCAATACTACAATACAAGACAAATAATACATAATTAATATAATATAATGACAATTTTTTTATCTTCACAACACCAATAAAATAATTATGTAATAGTAATAATAATAATAATAATAATAATAATGACAATAATAATAATAATAATAATAATAATAATAATAATAATAATAATGATAGTCATGGCTAAATTAAAGTAAATTATTAAACTCGATCACAATTATAACTTCAATTTGACTGCGCCCGTAAGAAATCGTATAGCCTTTTCTTGAAAGTGGTTATTGTCTGGCAGCCTCTAATCTTCTGAGGTAGAGAATTCCGTTCACGGGGGACTGAGACAGTAAAAGAGGATGAATAGTGGGATGTTCTATGGGCAGGGATTGCGAGGATTTGGCTTTCCTGTGGCCTGGTGTTTAGATTGTGATTGGAGGATAAGTAGTTAAACCGGGAACGAAGATAATTTGGAGTAGAAGTGTGGAGAACTCGAAACAGAAGAGAGAGCGAATGAAGTGTTCTGCGGTTACTAAGTTGCAGCCAGGATAAAGATTTGAACGAGGGTGTAATGTGGTCAAATCGGCAGGCTGACGGATATCGAGCCACTGTTTTGAGATCTCAGGGTTGCGGTAATATACCTATTTTTCATCATATGTGACAGTTCTTCTGATAAATGTACCATCCTTGGGATTAGCGATAAGTTGACGACAGATATCCACTCTGTGTTGAGCCTTTTCAGATGTCGTCCATACCTTTGGAGTAACGGTCAGAGCGTCTGGCCGCAAAACCAGGTGGCCCGGGTTCGAATCCCAGTCGGGGCAAGTTACCTGGTTGAGGTTTTTTCCGGGGTTTTCCCTCAATCCAATACGAGCAAATGCTGGGCAACTTTCTGTGCTGGACCTCGGACTCATTTCACCGGCATTATCACCTTCATTTCATTCAGAAGCTAAATAACCTGAGAGGTTGATACAGCGTCGTAAAATAACCCATTACAAATCAGATGTCAATTTATGAGGTACAGATCTATATCTTCTGTGTGACTTTGTGCGTATAATTTGTGAAGGATAGAGATTACGTGCCACCTTTACTCCAAGATCTTGAAGAAGTAAAACATTGGATCATTGATGCGAGTACATATAAACAGAGATATGTTGGAAAGAGTGTGACAAGTATTTCACTATCGTGTTGATGTATGTCGTGTAACAAAGAGTTTTCACATTTAGTGTTTATAACGTGTCAGTAAAAACTATGACAAGAAATCTTCAACAGGTATATTGTGTTTATGGTTGGTCATGTCAAAAGGTTTGCTGTGATCCAACTTTTGTTCTCTTAGCAAGAAATATTCAGCTGTCACGAAGTTACTCGCGAGACGACCTAATAAGCTATCAAACACATCAGTTTCAGAAATATAAGATACTATAAGATGTCTTAGTTGTGTCTATATGTTGGAAGGCGCTCACTTCAGGACACTTAAGGCCCATTCACAATGAAAATTAAACATAACCGTAACATAAACACAGAAATTTGCGCCCAGGCTACCAAATAGGATCATTCACGATGATTCACATAAGCATTGACATAAACATTACCGTAAGACGTTAACATGAAAGTTTGCAAACTCCAAACTTTCATGCTTATGCTTACGTGATTTGCAAACAGAACACAATCGTGGAGCGCTGAAATATACGACAATATGAGGAAATGGCGTCGTTGTTATGTTTCCATGGTTACCAAGTATGTTTGCTGTTATGTTTATGTTCCCATCGTGAATGATGGTATGACTTCTTGATTTTACCGTAACGTTTATATTTTTAAGTTAACGCTTACGTTATGTTTAATTTTCATTGTGAATGAGCCTTTACTGCTAATGTGGCGTAGTCTTGTCGTTTGAGAGAGCCATTCAGCTTCACTCACTAGATTCATTGCTCTGTGCATCGCCAGTGAAATAGATTATAAAATGTTAGCATGAAAAGATAATGTAGTAGATTCGTAATAAGGCCAATCATAATTGAGTCAGAAAGTTGCGCTCGAGCGTTGGTTCCATTCCCCCTTGCACTGACTACCCGCTTCAGTTTCTAACGAGGTTTTACCCAAACGCAATCTGTGGTGAATCATCGGTCGAATCTCGCCAAAATTCTATCTCGCTATTACAAATTTCATCGATGTCAAATAACCTAATAGGCAATTGATACAGCTTTGTTAAATAATCGATAAAACACTAAAGCAGTTTACTTCTAACGGAATATGAAAATGTGTCATATTCCACATTGTAACACGTAGATAGACTTTAGTCACAGTAGTGTTGGCAGTATCTTGAACTGGGAACAGCACACTTTAATGTAGGCATGAGTTACTCGCCACCAGAGGATAGTGCGTCCGTCACTTCGTATCTAAACAAGCCTCTGGAAAGAATTCACGGAACATTTTCAGCAATTACTGCCACGCGAATGCAACAATCGATACAAAATAATTACGTGAAGTGTATATCGTAATGAATCAACCGCCTGATGGGGGAAATAGCTTCAGAAAGTGGCTTAATATATACGGTATGGTCAGGGCGACTCTTGTTTAAAGAGGAATTATGTTTGGAGCATTGTAAACATACCAATAAGTTAGTATGGGAATAGCGGCCATATTCGACACTAGGAAGTCACAAATATTTATTTATTTATTTAATTACTCATTTATTTATTTATTTATTCATTTAATTATTTGCTTATTTATTTATTTACTTATTTATTTATTTATTCATTCATTCATTTAATTATTCATTTATTTATTAACTTATTTATTTACTTATTCATTTAATTATTCATTTATTTATTTGCTTATTTATTTATTTATTTACTTATTTATTTATTTATTCATTCATTCATTCATTCATTTAATTATTCATTTATTTATTTACTTATTTATTTATCTATTCATTTAATTATGCATTTATTTATTTACTTATTTTTTATTTATTTATTCAGTTAATTCATCTATTTATTTAATTATTTATTTATTTACTTATTTATTTATTTATTCATTTAATTATTTATTTATTTATTTATTCATTTATTTATTCATTTATTTATTTACTTATTTATTTATTTATTCATTTAATTATTCATTCATCTATTTACTTATTTATTTATTCCTTTAATTATTCACTTATTTATTCATTCATTTAATTATTCATTTATTTACTTATTAATTAATTAATTAATTTATTTAATTATTCATTTATTTATTTGCGTATTTATTTATTTACTTATTTTTTTATTTTTTATTCATTCATTTAATTATCCATTTATTTATTTATTCATTTAATTATTCATTTATTTATTTACGTATTTATTTATTTATTCAGTTAATTATTCATTTATTTATTTACTTATTTATTTATTTGTTTATTTACATATTTATTTATTCGTTTTATTATTCATTTATTTATTCACTTATTTATTTATTTATTCATTTATTATTCATTTGTTTATTTATTTATTCATTTATTTATTTGCTTATTTATTTATTTATTTACTTATTTATTTATTCATTCATTTAATTATTTATTTATTTGTTTATTTATTTATTTATTTATTTAATTATTTATTTATTTATTTATTTATTCATTTAATTATTCATTTATTTATTTGCGTATTTATTTATTTATTAATTTAATTATTCATTTATTTACTTATTTATTTATTCATTCATTTATTTATTCATTTATTTAATTATTCGTTCATTTATTTATTCATTTAATTATTCACTTAATTATTCATTTATTTATTTACTTACTTATTTACTTAATTATTTATTTTATTTATTTATTTATTTATTTATTTATTTATTTATTTATTTATTTATTTATTTATTTATTTATTTATTTATTCCAATGACAACGAATACAACAATAAAGTTTGTAATAATCCTCGCGCTTCAATACATCCCAATATATTCACAATAGGTAAGCGGAATCCAGTTTACATAAACCAGATATAACGGTTTGGATCATGTCCTTGAACACACGTCAATTCCGTTCTGGTTGGATGATCGTTCATCTCTGCTGAGACAGGTGGACATGATGATAAGATAAATACTCAGCCCCTAGCAACATTCCCATTTGGTAGGTCTAGTGGTAGCATGACTCCTTAGTGGGTGCGCTATCGCGTAATTATTTTCATAAGAAATTTGAATATAATCTATAGGCCTACATTTTACCTTAAATAAGAGTACAGGAAAATCAGCCGTATATATGCCCATAATAATAATAATAATAATAATAATAATAATAATAATAATAATAATAATAATAATTGCTTTTAAGGAACCCGCAGGTTTATTGCGCCCTCACATAAGCCCGCCATCGGTCCCTATTCTGTGCAAGACTAATCCACTCTATATCATATCCCACCTCCCTCAAATCCATTTTCATATTATCCTCCTATCTACGTCTCGGCCTCCCCAGAAGTTTTTTTTCCCTCAGGTCTCCCAACTAACATTCTATAAGCATTTCTGGATTCGCCCATACGTGCTACATGCTCTGGCCACCTCAAACGTCTGGATTTAATGTTCCTAATTATGTTAAGTGAATAATATAATACGTTGTGTAACTTTCTTCATTCTCCTGTAACTTCATCACTCTTAGCCCCAAATATTTGCCTAAGCACCTTATTCTCAAACACCCTTCATCTCTGTTCCTCTCTCAAATTGAGAGTCCAAGTTTCTAATAATAATAATAATAATAATAATAATAATAATAATAATAATAATAATAATAATAATAATAATAATAATAATAATGACTTTTAAGGAACCCGCAGGTTTATTGCCGCCCTCACATAAGCCCGCCATTGGTCCCTATCCTGTGCAAGATTAATCCACTCTATATCATATCTCTCCTCCCTCAAATCCATTTTAATATTATCCTCCCATCTACGTCTCGGCCTCCCAGAAGTCTTTTTCCCTCAGGTCTCCCAACTATCACTCTATATGCATTTCTGGATTCGCCCATTCCTGCTACATGTCCTGCCCATTTCAAACGTCTGGATTTAATGTTCCTAATTATGTCAGGTGAAGAATATAATACGTTGTGTAACTTTCTCCATTCTCCTGTAACTTCAGCCCTCTTAGCCCCAAATATTTTCCTAAGTACCTTATTCACAAACACCCTTAATCTCAGTTCCTCTCTCAAAGTGAGAGTCTAATTTTCCAATAATAATAATAATAATAATAATAATAATAATAATAATAATAATGACTTTTAAGGAACCCGCAGGTTTATTGCCGCCCTCACATAAGCCCGCCATTGGTCCCTATCCTGTGCAAGATTAATCCACTCTATATCATATCTCTCCTCCCTCAAATCCATTTTAATATTATCCTCCCATCTACGTCTCGGCCTCCCAGAAGTCTTTTTCCCTCAGGTCTCCCAACTATCACTCTATATGCATTTCTGGATTCGCACATTCCTGCTACATGTCCTGCCCATCTCAAACGTCTGGATTTAATGTTAATAATTATGTCAGGTGAAGAATATAATACGTTGTGAAACTCTCTCCATTCTCCTGTAACTTCAGCCCTCTTAGCCCCAAATATTTTCCTAAGTACCTTATTCACAAACACCCTTAATCTCAGTTCCTCTCTCAAAGTGAGAGTCTAAGTTTCCAATAATAATAATAATAATAATAATAATAATAATAATAATAATAATAATAATAATAATAATAAATCACTGTCTCTTGCGAAATATTAAAAATTCGTAGCGGTTTGTTTTTATTGATTGTTCGATTTTGCGCCTCGAAAAACTGCTATCTACAAAAACCAAAACTTATTAGGAGAACAAAAAATCATTACGAATTTCCAAAAGAGGTTATAGGAAGCGGTGTTTAATTTTCCGTTATATTACAGTTGAAACTATTGAGAATTCACATATTGGATTATAAGGGACGATTACCAACAGCTTTCTGATCTTTCTGCACCACATAACTCAGTTTTGACCAAACTGTTACATATGCAGTTTTGAGACGCAACGACGTCTTGTAGCATGTATCCAATTATGCTTCTGTTTATTAATTTTGTTTATAATGGGTATGATTTGTAATTATTATCTTAGAACCTCATACTGTTTTTATTACTATATACTCTATATTAATTTACACATGATCATGGCAAGATGGCAACAAGGGAAATACCAGTCCTCATCAGTATTCGAACCTAAGACCGAACGGGTTGGCCAGTCAAGTCGCAGAGGGCGTTAATGCGTGCAACAGCGGCTTTGGGGAGAGAGGACTTTCCCATTTGTTTAATGTCAAAGAGTCTCAATAATGTCACTGGGATAATGGATTCCCTGAACGGTTGATTTAGAAGAAACTGCTCAAAGTTCTGCGTATAATATCTATCTCCGTAAGCGTACGAGTCATCTCATGAGAAGTCCACCGCTGTGGAATAACTGTTAGCATGCCTGACCGTAAAATGAGCGGGCCCGAATTCAAATCCTGATTGGGACAAGTTACTTTTTTTTTAGTAAATTATTTTACGACGCTTTATCAACATCTTAGATTATTTAGCGTCTGGATGAGATGAAGGTGATAATGCCGGTGAAATGAGTCCGGGGTCCAGCACCGAAAGTTACCCAGAATTTTTTCATATTGGGTTGAGGGAAAACCCCGGAAAAACCTCAACCAGGTAACTTCCCCCGACCGGAATTCGAACCCGTGCCACCTGGTTTCGCGGCCAGACGCGCTAGCCGTTACTCCACAGGTATGGACGGGGGACAAGTTACCTGGGTCAGGTTTTAACGGGGTTTTCCCTCAACCCATTAAAAGCAAATGCTGGATAACTTTCGGCGCTGGACCCGGACTTATTTCGCTGGCATTATTATGTTCATCTCATTCAGACGCTAGAAGACCATAGCAGTTGATAAAGCGTCGTAAAATAGCGAATTAAAAAATCTCATGAGAATAAGGACACTCGTTTCATACCTGGTAAAAATGTTATGAAATATAGGCCTAATTACTGTATTAATTTTTGCGTACTAATGACCATAGTTTCTAGCCTACATGTTAAATCTGACCGCTTTGTGTATCAAGAACCTACCTCAGATCGTACAAAATGCCAAATCTTAATAAGTTTGTATTGAATGAATGAAATAGCCTTTGGATTTCCCGTGAAGGGCTATGGCCTCCTAAAAAGGGGAGCTCTTTAGAGATCATGCGGTGAGCTAATCCGCAAGGTTTGTATTACAGACACATAATTATGACACAAGACGAAATATTAATTTACCATTAGTAGAACCTAAATGTCTCACATCTGCTGGTCTAAAGCATAGCATTAATTTTGGCCCTCGGTTGTACAATGCTTTAACTAAATTACACCCAGAACTTCTAACATGTAACCCACTAAATATAACAAGAAAATTAGAAACGTGTTAATATCTTCAATTTGATTAAATAAATGTATAGCCTATGTGTATGAATTAATCAACCTATATTATATTTGTATTCTATAATTTTGAAATATATAGTCCTACTTTTCACTGCGATATTATTCTTCTCTAGTGTTAATATTATATTATATAATTCCATTGCCGCTGTAATTTAAATTTTATTTCCTATTTTATTTTACTTATTTTATTTTTATTATTATTTTTTTTTCTATATTTCTCTTATATTAATATTGTATTATATAATTTTTGTAACTGTTAATTTTAATTCTATTTCCTATTTTATTTTATTTTATATTCTCTTATAGGCCTATTAATATTATATCTGAACTGCGACCGAACACGAGCGCTGCTCATTCGGTCTCAAATTTTGTTAATACTACTGTATCTCCTGTTTCATATTGTTTGTATTATTTTATTTCTATTTCTCTTGTTTGTTTGTAATTATATTCTTTATTCTGTATATATTTAAATTTAAATAAATTAAATTAAACTTGTAAACTTGTAGTACTCTTCGTGAGAAGGTGACAAAGGAACTGTTCATCAGCTCATGTCGAAACCTGCCCTCAAACAAATTACCTGCTGGAACTAGCAGGAGTTTAAAAACTTACATTAAGAAACAACAGAGCGTACTTGGAAAAAGTAGTTGAGCTGGCGTTCTTGTGTAAACTACCTTGTCACGTGAAGTGCGAGAAAAGCTCATATACTTAACGCGCTTCTCCAGCTGAAAGCAGTTGATAGCTATGCACTCACGGCCGGGGACAGCTCAATTGTTATAAATTAAGCTCTAATTTCCCAATCGTACAGTTAATATAAGCAGCTTTTTTTGACAGAGAATACGTATTTCCTCACACCGAGTATGGGCACCCTTCCGGGATCCATGGTGAAACAAATAATAACAAACTTTCAGCTACAGACCCGTTCTGCCACTTGTTTGATTTATAATCGCGAGTTCTGAAATATTAAAGCGAACGATCAGCCAGCCAGAACAGGAATAACGTGTGGTCAGAATGATGATCCCTCAACCGTTATAGCTGGTTTTTGGAAACCGGATTTCGCTGCCTATCGTTGCTCACGAAATTCATCACGACCGAAATTTCATGAGAAAATTTCTTCTCCATTAGGACTCGAATGAGAGCCCATTTCTTAACCCGAGTTCAGGCATGATGCGGGACCTACTGTATATTTCTTTTGTCTTGGTTATTTCAGGCGGTGAACTGAGCTGAGCATGTGGCTACGTCGTCTATTGGTTGTTGACAACCCTCACATGAAAGAGAACGCATTCCTAGATCTATATGTATGTATTTACACTGCAAGTGGGCAAGCACCTGGTGGCAGTGGTATACACAATATAGCTAAACAATACACAATAAAATCATAAACAATCTATACTAACAATAAATCTGTAGCCAAAATTTTTCTGGTAATTTTCGATTTTCCAAAAATAATTGGTATTAACATGTATAATTAACCATCCTGAAACCGAAAATCGCTTTTTTGACATTTTTGTTTGTATGTCTGTCTGTCTGTCTGTCTGTCTGGATGTTTGTTACCTTTTCACGAATAATGGCTGAACCGATTTATATGAAAATTGGAATATAAATTAAGTTCGTTGTAACTTAGATTTAGGCTATATGGCATTCAGAATACTTTATTTAAAAGGGGGGTTATAAGGGGGTCTGAATTAAATAAATCTAAATATCTCGCTTATTATTGATTATCATGAAAAACATTACATAACAAAAGTTTATTTAAAAATAATTTCCGATAAGTTTTATTCTATACAAAATTTAGATGGGACTGATATTTAATGAGATAAATGAGTTTTAAAATTACAATAACAACGCCATCTAAGGCGCTGTACTGAAATAAAAACAAATCACTTCGTCTATAAGGGGCCTTGGACAACAACAATCGAAAGCTATTAAACATAGCCTAAGAGAATGTTTCTGTGTTTGTATGAAGTAATATCGGAAGCTAATTAATTGTTTAATTATTATTATTTCACCATTGGAAAGTGTAGTTTCTCTAGATGGACATAATTATACAATGTTATTACAGTAACTTCTGAAACATATAGCAAGTAATATAAAGTATACACATTAAAACTAAATGATATGTCAATCTTCATTAAACTATGGTTGCATGTAATAACAATTAAGAAACATGTTAAAGGAATTGTAATTGCACCAAATGATTGCTCTCTGGACCAAAATGACCGCATTTTAATTATTTAAATACAATTTAAATTAAGTAACATATTAAACGATTTATTCTTCTATCAAACACGAATGTTCCCTGCATCAAACGTCCTATTTTAATTATGTAATTACTTTATATTTATTTCTAACAGGTGCAGCGGAGCGCACGGGTACGACTAGTACACAATAAAATTTACAATACACAATACAATTATACAATACACAATACAATTATATACACAATACAATAAGAATACACAATACAATTTAACATAATAATTACAATTAATAATGAAACATAGAAAATCTATACTAATAATAAATCTGTAGCCGAATTTTTTCTGGTAATTTTCGATTTTCCAAAAATAAATGGTCCTAACATATATAATTAATCACCCTGAAACCGAAAATCGCTTTTTTGAAATTTTTGTTCGTATGTCTGTCTGTCTGTCTGTCTGTATGTTTGTTACCTTTTCACGCGATACTGGCTGAACGGATTTCGATGAAAATTGGAATATAAATTAAGTTAGTTGTAACTTAGATTTTAGGCTATATGGCATTCAAAATACATTATTTAAAAGGGGCGTTATAAGGGGGCCTGAATTAAATAAATCGAAATATCTCGCTTATTATTGATTTTTGTGAAAAATGTTACATAACAAAAGTTTCTTTAAAATTAATTTCCGATAAGTTTTATTCCTTGAAAAATTTTGATAGGACTGATATTTAATGAGATAAATGAGTTTTAAAATTAAAATAACTGCCATCTAAGGCCGTGTAATGAATTAAAAAACAAATGACTTCGTCTATAAGGGCCTTTGGACAGCAACAATCGAAAACTATGAAAGATAGCCTACAGAGAATGTTTCTGTGTTTGTATGAAGTAATATCGGAAGCTAAATTAACCGATTTGTATAATTAATTATTAATTCACCATTGGAAAGTGTAGTTCCTCTAGATGGACATAATGCTATAATGTTATTACAGTAACTTCTGAGTGAATCGAGGACAGGTAAGATTAAAATAGCTTCTTATGCACAGAAAACTTGATAGACTATTCTGTACATTCGTTTCCTGTATTTCCTAAAATAATTTTTATGGCCAAATGAGTGATCTCTGGATCAAAATGATCGCATTTTAATTATGCAAATACAATTTAAATTAAGTAACATAATAAACGATTTATCCTTATATCAAACACGAATGTTCCCTAGATCAAATGTCCTATTTTAATTATGTAATTACTTTATATTTAATTCTAACGGGTGCAGCGGAGAGCACGGGTACGGCTAGTAAATAATAAAATATAAAAAATAATAAAACATAAATCTATGTGGCCAAGAAGAAGATAATAATGACAGTTCTGTTTATCATTGAATTTTTTACTTGAGTAATATTTGTGTTTACATAGTTACAATCTAAGTCCTAAAATTGCATTTTCATATTTCTGTATACTCGATAAGACCCGATGCGAATGTAAGACCCTTCCAAATTTAAAGACAAAATCTGGTAAAAAAAAAAAATGAGGGTCTTATTTTTTAGTAATTGCAGTATTGCTTCTGGACAGCTTTTGAGATGATTCCATAGGTTCATTGTACCGTAACCCTGGTCACCTTGAGATAAAGCATCAGTTATTAGAAAGTGTTTTAAATGAGTTTAGTAAACTCTTCAAGACTAATTTCCGGAACAGGAGATTATCTTCTAGCGAATTTGGTAGACACCACCTAGGCACCGCGTCTGTATACTATATATTCTACATATAGCATCTCTTTAGACCCCAATTTTCATGTGTGTACTTTCTACGAAAATTGATCCAAGCATCCACAATCTTGAGAATATGAAACGTTTCAAAGAATATGGAACACCTTCCGACTAAATAAAAGATAGTATCTGTAATCACTGCCAAAGCCCCAGTAACAGCGGATCGAGATGTCTACGTGAAAGTAACATGAGCTCTGGTTCTTGGAAACTTGCTCTCAGCAGGATTTTCGTGGTTTCAAAGCCTTCTGTATTCCGAGAATCGTTGCAAGCGACGTGTCGGGGAACCGGCCACCTTGAGATCAAGTTATGCATACCGATTGTACTTTATGTATTAGTCACTTTGATCGAATAATGGTCCAGCGAAATCGACTTCTGAAGAAAAGGGCCGTGGTTCGATTCTATTACCTTAGCTTCCTTTTTTATAAAACTTACAAACAGTTAGCGAAACTGTCAGAGTTCAGCAGAAGATATAACCTTCTTGGAATCAAACGTATTACGAGTTTCACTGGTCTTGTGATCAACACATAACAAGCGATAAACACCCAGTACCGTGTACAGGCGACAAAAGGCTTCCATTGCTCATACCGGGAATCGAGCCAAGGATCGCTTGGATAGGATCGACCGAGTTAGCTGTGCATAATTATTACAGAGTAACCCAACTGTATAGACGACATTAAGGTATATCGATCATATGCAGACTAAGAGGAAGGCAGGGAATAAGAAAGATTGGAGAATGCTGGGTTTGGAGTGAATAACCTGACTTGGAGCAGAATACTTACGTATGTAGGGGAGAGTTGCCTAATTTGTACCATTTTACACATTTTATTTTTTCTAATTTTAACTGACAAAGTTTGAATTATTTCAATAGCGACATAATAATACTACTATTCCATACAGTACGACTGTGAAGAACCTTGGTATTTATATGGATTGTCACCTGGAATGGAATGAACAAGTGAATCACACTTCCAAAAAAATATTTTCCATTATTCACTCATTAAAGCGACTGAAGCACTTTCTTCCTGATAAATTAAAATTAATCCTTGTACAAACACTCGTGATGCCACACTTTGACTACTGCGATATTATATTAAGTAACCTAAATGCAAATTTGAGCAGCAGGCTACAACGTGTGCATAATGCGTGCGTCCGTTATATTTGCAATATTCGTAAGTATGATCATGTTTCCCCGTCTTTCCAAACTCTGTCTTGGCTAAGGCTAAGCGATCGACGAGCCCTGCATTCTCTTGTTCTCTTATTTCAAATTCTGTGCACCGCTACCCCAATATATTTGGCTTCTCGTTTTCAAAATTTATCCGCATATCATCAGCTAAGTACAAGATCTCATTATAACAATTTACTCATTATACCCTACCACAAGACATCTTTATATTCTTTATCCTATACAGTTTCAGTTGCTAGAAATTGGAACTCGCTTCCGAGTGATATAAGGGGTTGTTGGACAATTGCTTCATTTAGGTCAAAATTACATAAATTCTTACTTAACAGATGAATTGCTGATTAATATTTGTTACTTATAATGAAACTAACATCTGTCCATTCTTATTATTATTATCTTTAATTTCTCTAAATAGATTCACAAAACCTCTAATGGCAATTACATTAATATTCTCATTATAGAAATAGAATATATATATATATATATATATATATATATATATATTCTCCCTGTAACATAGTTCTAGTAAGCTTATATTAAATTAATTTTCATCATTTTACTAGCTATCTCAAATATTAAATTAATTATAATTCATTGAATTAAATTAGCTCATAAATTAAGTTACTACTTTACCTTATAGATTTATCTAAATTTAAATAAATGTGTAGTGAAGATTATTGCTGGAGAACCTTTTAAGTGTAGTGAAAATATTTGTAATTTAAATTTATGTATTGTATTGATTAAGGCTGGTTGAGTGGAAGAGAAGGCCTTATGGCCTTAACTCTGCCAGCGAAAATAAAACATTATTATTATTATTATTATTATTATTATTATTATTATTATTATCTTAATTCCTGGTATGTTGGGGGGATTTTCCTGAAAAGAAAAGTTTACTTCAAGTTAACATAAAGTCATTACGTTCAGTTTTCTAAATGTCTGCAATGAGTACAAATTAGGCAACTGGTTTCCTAAATTGTACCATTGGGTTCCTAAATTGTACCACATACATCAGGGGATCTAAGTTCTTGCTGTGGATGGTGTGTCCATCAAGCAACAGCAATACTCGCCTTTCTTTTTGTTATTCGTATGTTTTAGTATTGTAGGGTTAGGCACATTGTACATTCGGGCACATTCATTTATTCCATGATCGCCATTCATATATGCAGCAAGAGCAAGACTTGGTGCATCCTGTGACCATGTCCCGTATTGAAGCTTCTTTCCCATTCTGGAATTAATGTAAAATGCAATTATAATTTGTTACAAAGGAAGAAACTTAAAAACACCAGAACATGAAATGTGGAAATTATTCGATTAAATTCTAAATGCATAATTTAGTGTTTTTAAGCTATTTTTATGTCACAGTAATTTTTATTATTGGTAATGAACGTCTGACATGACTATTTTAAATTCAGAATTGAATGGGTTTTATTTCCTAAAAATAAAAATTACAGCATTATATTAATATTGAAATGATTAGAAGTTAATAAATTATAATTGCTGATTTAAATTAGGTAATTATGTTTTTATTCATACGTCACTATAATTTATTCAAACATATGTAATGAATGTTCCTATATTGTACCGGTACATTATAGGAAACTGAAGCCGGTACAAAATACGCAACCTCGCCATATTTTCTTTCTTAAATTATTGCTGCTTAACGGTTTCTAACAGAAATCTGTAACTTAATGACAATTACAATATATAAATGTAGTTTTAAATAATGTATAGCATTGTGGACTTCCACTTACCTTTCGGAAGAAATTGTTGTAGCCATGTAGCGCAAAAACTTGATTGAAACTACCTCAAAAATTTTTTTTCACTTCACGTCTGCACAACACAACCCTCAGGCTTCGTCTCTCATAAAATGGCATATTTATAGATGTAGTTCACAATGTTTGACGTAGATGACAACACTTATCAAGGAACTAATTTTCAAGACGGTGGTACAATTTAGGCAACGGTACAAATTACGTAACTCTCCCCTATGTATGTACGTACGTATGTATGTATGTATGTATGTATGTATGTATGTATGTATGTATGTATGTATGTATGTATGTATGTATGTATGTATGTATGTATGTATGTATGTATGTATGTATGTATGTATGTATGTATGTATGTATGTATGTATGTATGTATCTGTGTGTATGTATGTATGTATGTACGTATGTATGTATCTGTGTGTATGTATGTATGTATGTATGTATGTATGTATGTATGTATGTATGTATGTATGTATGTATGTATGTATCTGTGTGTATGTATGTATGTATGTATGTATGTATCTGTGTGTATGTATGTATGTATGTATCTGTGTGTGTATGTATGTATGTATGTACGTATGTATGTATCTGTGTGTATGTATGTATGAATGTATCTGTGTGTATGTATGTATGTATGTATCTGTGTGTATGTATGTATGTATGTATCTGTGTGTATGTATGTATGTATCTGTGTGTATGTATGTATGTACGTACGTATATATGTATGTATGTACGTACGTACGTACGTATGTGTGTATGTATGTATGTATGTATGTATCTGTGTGTGTGTATGTATGTATGTATGTATGTATGTATGTATGTACAGTAATCCAGCTGTATCATAAAAAGGCCAAAGATATTTAAGTATAACCATTCGTCATAAAATTGAAAGTCTAAACCACTTATGCCACACTAAAACGTTTTAGCTACTTGTTAATTTTAACTTAATTTTAACACTTTTTAAATTTAACTTCACATAAAACTATATGCTTCTTTGTCATGACTTTATGTCCACACCTGTGGAGTAACGGTCAGCGCGTCTGGCCGCAAAACCAGGTGGCCCGGGTTCGAATCCCGGTCGGGGCAAGTCACCTGGTTGAGGTTTTTTTCCGGGGTTTTCCCTCAACCCAATACGAGCAAATTCTGGGTAACTTTCGGTGCTGCACCCCGGACTCATTTCACCGACATTATCACCTTCATTTCATTCAGACGCTAAATAACCTAGATGTTGATACAGCGTCGTAAAATGGCCAAATAAAAAAATCATGACTTTATACATGTATATACATGTTTAAGTAAAATTTGTGTTCATTGTACACCCATATCATTTACATATACCCGAAAATAACCAGTTCTTGGTCGAAAACGTTTTTCTATGTTGTTGTTGTTTAGTCAACTGTCCGAAGACAGGTTTGAACCTCATAAGTAACACCAATAAGGCATCACTTATGAGGAAACTAGGGCAGGAGATAATGGGGTAGGGTGGTTAGTTCCTTTCCCCCCTCCAATGCATACATCGCCGACTAGCTACATATTACACTAGTCAGACGTCAGATGCATATAAACAAATTGTTCTTCCTCTGACATATATCGTCAAGTGAGATGTACTGTCTGATAATAATATATATACCTATATATCAGCCAAAGTTTTTCTATATTTGACCGATTATTTTAATATTTTTCTAATCCCTTACTTTAAAAGGACTGCAAAATTGTTAAATAAATATTTAGCCTATTGTATGATACTATTTTTCTTATACCTAAGCATGAAACATGCCGTTATTCTCAATGTTTCACCATCTTCGAATCTGAAAACTTCTTCCTGCCGAAATTAGAATCTGTCGGACGTTATCAATCATTTCTTATTCTGTCTGTCTATTTCACACGTTCCATTCTTTTCCATATCCACATTTCAAATGCTTCTAATCGCTTCTCTTCACTTCGTCATAATGTCCACGTTTCTGCCCAATACAATGTCACACTCCATACAAAGCACTTCACTAATCTCTTCCTTAGTTTTTTTTCTCCAGAGGTTCACAGAAGATGATCCTTTTTCTATTAAAAGCTTCCTTTGCCATTGCTATCCTCCTTTTGACTTCCTGGCAGCAGCTCATGTTACTGCTTATAGTACACCCCAAGTATTTGAAGCTGTCCACTTGCTCTACTGCCTCATTTAGAATTCACAAGTTTACATTCTTTATTTTTCTTCCTATGACCATGGTCTTTGTTTTATTTGCATTTATTTTCATTCCATACTGCTCACAGCTGTCATTTAACTCCAGTAGCATATCCCTTAGTATCACCTCTTCTTCTGCTAACAACGCCATATCATCAATAAATCTTAGGCACTTTATTCTTCTTCCTCTTACTATCACTCCTTCCATGTTCTGAAAACAGTTCTTCACTAAATTCTCAAAGTAGATGTTGAACAGTGTACGTGATAAAGAGCATATTACTTGACGTACTCTTCTCCCTGTTTCACTTTGTTATGGCATTTTTTTCTCCTATTCTGACATTGACTCATTGTTTCATATAAAGATTGAACAGCCTTCTCTCTTTTCAATCTACATCAGTTTTCTTTAAGATCCGTATCAATTTATTCCAATCCACTCTGAAAAAAGCCTTTTCTAGGCCCACAATTACTACGTATTTATTCTTCTCTAGGTATCTTTCGCCGATTGTCCGTAGCAGTCCAATTGCATCTCTCGTACCTTTTCCCTTCCTGAAGCCAAACTGCTCTCCTTCCAACGGTTCTTCCATCTTAGAATATAATTGTCGATTCAGTATTCGCAGGAGAATCTTCGCCGAGTGTGATATCAGGCTGATAGTCCTGAACTCCTTACATTTCTTAGCATTATTTTTCTTCGATATTGGAAGCAGCAATCTCCGTAAAATCTTCAGACCATTCACCTTCTCATCGTTGCATAATGATATTATTATTATTATTATTATTATTATTATTATTATTATTATTATTATTATTGTTACTTACTGGCTTTTAAGGAACCCGGAGGTTCATTGCCGCCCTCACATAAGCCCGCTATTGGTCCCTATCCTGAGCAAGATTAATCCATTCTCTATCATATCCCACCTCCCTCAAATCCATTTTAATATTATCTCCCCATCTACGTCTCGGCCTCCCTAAAGGTCTTTTTCCCTCCGGCCTCCCAACTAACACACTATATGTATTTCTGGATTCGCCCATACGTGCTACATGCCCTGCCCAACTCAAACGTCTGGATTTATTGTTCGTAATTGTGTCAGGTGAAGAATACAATGTGTGGAGTTCTGTATTGTGTAACTTTCTCCATTCTCCTGTAACTTCATCCCTCTTAGCCCCAAATATTTTCCTAAGCACCTTATTCTGAAACACCCTTAACCTATGTTCCTCTCTCAAAGTGAGAGTCCAAGTTTCACAACCATACAGAAGAACCGGTAATATAACTGTTTTATAAATTCTAACTTTCAGATTTTTTTACTGGATGATAAAAGCTTCTGAACCGAATAATAATAATAATAATAATAATAATAATAATAATAATAATAATAATAATAATAATAATAATAATAATAATAATAATAACAATAATAGTAATAATAACAATAATAATAATAACAGGCATTTCCTATATTTATTATTATTATTATTATTATTATTATTATTATTATTATTATAGTTAGGTCACTGAGAGATCATCTTGAATGAACCGGTTCCAATATTAAGCATAGCGCATGTGACGGACGCATTTGTCAGCCCGTGCAAGTCGCACATCCCGCTTAACACATTCAAATGTCCACATGACACTTGTCTTGTGTGTTTACAAACTGTCAACATGCGGAGAAAGGCACCGACCAACTTGAGTGTGCAACTTTTGAGTTTGTTTAGTGAAAATAAAGTAATGAAGGCGTGGGAGGAAGAACGATGAAGGTCAATTTTTATAAAAATTCTGCTAATAACAATAACTAGAAGTTGGAAATCCAAGGCTTCTTATCGTGTTTCTCTGCTCAAAGTACGGAGAAAATCAACAGTTATAAGCGAAAATGTAAATAGAAGAAGCGGGAAAAATATGACTTGCAACGTGCCTGTTGAAACGTCTATTAGAATGCTTCTTTCTTTATCTTATATTAATACGCCACTGATTATAAATATTTGCAGTTGGTTATTGTGCATAGCGAGTTTTAAATTCCAAGAAAGTGTACAGATGACTATCCTTTTAATTCTCAATGTTTTCAGTCAATTACAGTAGAATTTTTTTAATTAGAACTCTGGGGAGAATTTTATTAAGTTCGAGATATCCTAAATTTGATATAACCAGCAAATTATATTACTTACTTTCACTTTTATAGGCGTTTCCACTTTCAGCGGTTGTCTTTTATTCCCCTGTTCCATGTTGTCGGTCATCCCAACATCCATTTTCCAACCCTCTAGCCTCCATGGGCTGAGCAACTCCTCTCCATGTAAGTCGAGGTCGTCCCTTTCTTCTCCACCCTGGGGGTGACTAATTCAAAATTTTTTTAGGCCATCGTTCCTCGGGCATCCTCTGAACATGTCCAAACCACTGAAGCCTTTGACATTCCAAACGGTCGATCACATCTTCTTGTATGTTCCACTTTTCCAAAATCGTGTCATTTCTGACCATCTGGAGACGGGATATGCATAGACTCCTTCTTAGTCCATCCATTAAATTATATTATATTTTATTATTTTATAATATTTACACTGATATAGTAAAGTAATGAGTAGGGCTCGGATATCTATGATCTAAAAACTCTGGAATATGTAGAGTAAAGGTTGGTAATATTGTTATGCTAATAATATTATGATAGTTCTTTTTGAGAATTTTTTACAATTTTACTGAGCGAGAGGAAGATCGGTTTTTTGAGTCAACGTATTAAGGGAATGTTCGTGAACAAGTTTCTGCACAAAACCGGTGCGTAATTATTACAGAATAATTCTGTAATATTATAGTAGAATTAGTGTTAACTTACTTACTTACAAATGGCTTTTAAGGAACCCGAAGGTTCATTGCCGCCCTCACATAAGCCCGCCATCGGTCCTTATCCTGTGCAAGATTAATCCAGTCTCTATCAATACACCCCACCTCCCTCAAATCCATTTTAATATTATCCTCCCATCTACGTCTCGGCCTCCCTAAAGGTCTTTTTCCTTCCGGTCTCCCAACTAACACTCTATATGCATTTCTGGATTCGCCCATACGTGCTACATGCCCTGCCCATCTCAAACGTCTGGATTTAATGTTCCTAATTATGTCAGGTGAAGAATACAATGCATGCAGTTCTGTGTTGTGTAACTTTCTCCATTCTCCTGTAGCTTCATCCCGCTTAGCCCCAAATATTTTCCTAAGCACCTTATTCTCAAACACCCTTAACCTATGTTCCTCTCTCAGAGTGAGAGTCCAAGTTTCACAACCATACAGAACAATCGGTAATATAACTGTTTTATAAATTCTAACTTTCAGATTTTTTGACAGCAGACTGGATGATATGAGCTTCTCAACCGAATAATAACAGGTATTTCCCATATTTATTCTTCGTTTAATTTCCTCCCGAGTGTCATTTATATTTGTTACTGTTGCTCCAAGATATTTGAATGTTTCCACCTCATCGAAGGATAAATCTCCAATTTTTATATTTCCATTTCGTACAATATTCTGGTCACGAGACATAAAGAATTAGTGTTACAGGGCAAAATACAAATAATGAATGAATACATTACAGAACTCGTCCTGGATTTTTTTTAAAATATTCTCCCTGCATTCCCATCTACTGTACTTTCTCTGGAACCAAATCTCTCCAGTGAAGTTTGTTCCTTCACAGTCTTTATTTTTATTTTTGTTTTGTTACTTTTACAGCCATATTTTGCTCTTCGTTTTGAGCCCATAAAGTAGCTTCCTGATGAAGTAAGCAGATCAGTGCACACTACAGATAAGCGGAGGAGCGCTTCGTGCACTTGTGCATGTAGGCTCCGATACTATTTTATCGTGAAGTCTGCTGTCAGACAGATTGAGCTTCCTTCCCCCGCATTCCTTTCCGATGGGTTAACTGTCTTAGTAAAATTAGAAACAGAATAACAAAAACGTTGTGACGTTCCTCCATTTATACCAAGAGGCCATAAAAGACATTAGGTGCATGAAACATCCCAAGAATATACAAACACATGGCTGTGTGTTGCGAAAGATCACCATCCGCGCACCGAACGATTTCCACTTAGCCATAAATGAAGACCCACGCTGCCGGTGGAGCAGACCCCTGAATTCTTCATCAAAGGAAATCATTGTAGCTTTCCAGAATGTGTGCTTTTAATTTATTAATAAATGATTGAGTATAGGTCTTCTATTTGTGTGGCATTTTTCAGTCTCGCACACAGGAGATCCGGATCCACATTCCTAAATTTTTGTGATGTTTGTAATTAATGTAATGTTTTATTTTGACTGGCACAGTTAAGGCCATTGGACCTTCTCTTCCACTTAACCTGTATAACAGAAAATTACTGCAATTAAAAAATTACAATGTTAGTGATCAAGGACGGAGATGAAGCATGCTAGATAATGCAATATGCAAAATGCAGAACAAAAATTAATATAGGAGTAGACTTACGAAATGATAAAGTGACAAATTTAAATTAAATGTTAGTTTATATGCTCACAATATTGCACTTATTTTTGAAAGAAAAATCTACATTTCATTGGAAAACGAAATATTCAAAGGCTACAATTTTTAAGATACAGAAATGACGGAGGCCTATTCGTATTGTGTTAAAGCTACCTTCAAGAGAACGCTGAAAGTCTTATCTTAAGAAGCTCAGTGCAATGACTGTTACAGCTTTGTACATAAAACGTCACAACATCATACGTTCTATGATCGTAGATGCACTTCGATCCAAAAATCTAGACGTTCACGAGGAAGTTCATTGTATTGCTAATGGTGGAAGAAATCGTAGGATCGATATCATAGCTATAAATAGAAATAAACAGACAGCCGAAATGATTAATCCTACGATCAGATTTGAAATCTCAGCCACTCAACCATCTGAAGTGAACGAAGAGAAAAATAAAATGTACGAGCCCACGATTCAGTACCTATCAGCGAAATACAACATTGAAAAAATCACAGTTACCGGTCTCTTCTTTGGAGCGAGAGGCACCGTTCCGAAAGCCTTTGTAAAGTGGAGGGAAAAATACAAGCTGACGAGAGATCTTCAATATGCCATCGTCACCACCATAATACAATTTTCTGTAGCGATATTTCGTCAGCATCTTTATGGCGTACATTCAATCTAAATTATACTTGGTTCTATTTTTTTCTTATGTCTTAATCACTTTTGTCTGAAACCTGTTTGTATAATTTTTCATTTTAATTTTTATTGTGAGCTATTCTGTGTCGCAGGGCAAACCCAAAATATTGGGTCAGACCAATAAATTAAATTAAATCAACAATTAATTTATGCAAGAAGGAAGATTGATAATTTTATTTTTGGAACTAATACTCATACATTTGGCTCAAGAAAGGCATCTAAGTTACGAATCCCTTTGATGAAGAAGACCAAAACTTTTAATGAACCTGATAATATTCCTCTAAAACTTTTTAACATTCTACCATCAGACATTTCAAGATTGCCTGTTAATAAATTTAATTCCATTATCAAAAAGTTTTTTATAAATAATCCAATGTGTAATGTGAAAGAATTTTCATATTGCTGATTTTATTGTATTATTTTATGTCTAATTAATGACAATTGTGTTTTAATGACGATTGCCGCAAAACTGTATGCAATAAACGAATAAACACAGCCTCAATATATCAAAGAGTAAAACAAAATAATGTTTTTTTTCCTGAGGAAATATCATAAAGGAAGAAAAATCGTTTTGGAAGGAAAAGTCTTAGAAAAGTTTTTTCAGTTTTAATTACTAATTGTGGTGTGAAACATTTTATAGATTTGAAAAGAATATAGAAAACAAAAATAATAGGTTTGGAAATGTGTGCTTATAGAACTATCAATTCATATTCTTGATTTGATTCTCTGGTTTTTAACTGAATAATTCCAGTTTTGTAATTATTATATTATTAAATTTTGTAACTTTATAGGAATTGCTCTCGAACACGAGGGTGTACGCTATGTTTATTCTGGTATTAATTTTGTATTATATATAGAAACAAAATAATACAATACAATATCTCTTATAAGACCAGAATCGACACGACTAAATATAATGGAACTAGACTACGATAGTTCCAATACTGCTGTCTGGAAGTGAAATATGGATACCTACCAATCAAGAGAAAAATAAATCCAGACGGTAGAAATGAGATCTCTAAGATCAGTTAAAGGCCGTGCACCGGCAGATGGGCAAAAGCATGTTGAAATCAGTCAAGAATAAAAATTTTTCGGGTTGGAAGACGAATTAAACTGATATGAAAGGAAACTGATAAAACATCTAAATAAAATGAGCTATCATCGTCTGATAGTGAAGATGAATAACTACGAACTTGATGGGATGTCTGTGCAGACCTAGGAAAAAGATGGAAATATAACAGACAAAAGGCTTGAAACGGAAAGAGAAGAAGAAGAAGAAGCTATACTTTCGATAATTCTCTGGTGTAAATTTCGTTCTCTTTGCTTCTTTCATGTAAAACTTAGAACAACCGCAGAAATACATCACCAGTTTCACGGGGTCTACGAGCCCATTAAAAAAATTCGATCAGTCGCTTGAGACCAAAAATCTTATGGCCAGCACTTTTTGGGTGGGAATAATGGAAGGACAGGAATGGTGTCATGTTTACTGGTTTCTTGGATCTGTTTACAGAAACCGGAATTTATGCTAAGGCTTTCTAATCCTTGGCGCTACAGCCAGTGGAGGGCCTAGACCGACCAGCCGGCTGCTGGCCTCACGCCCACATGCCGAAGCAGAGGTGGACGATCATCCAACCAGAATGGAGGTATCGTGTGGTTAGCACGATGATCCCCCCAGCCGTTATAGCTGGCATTCGCAACCGGATTTCGCTACCTATCGTAGCTCCCCAAGTGCATCACGATGTTGGGTAGGCACCGGTCCCATACACGGGCCGAAATTTCATGAGAAAATTTCTTCTCCCACGAGGACTCGAACCAGCGCGCATTCCGTAACGCGAATCTTAGGCAGGATGCCTTAGACCGCGACGCCACGGCGCGGGACTTGTGCTAAGGCTTACCCAGATAAAATGCACCGGGTATCATCCTATTGTACAATAACACACACAGTCTTGATCCGTACAACGCAGTCTTGAGCTGATTATCATTTCAAGTGGAACTCGTTTGACAACAATCCATACAGCCCCGACCTGGCTTCAAACGATTGGACACATTTTCTTGAACTTCAAACAGTCTCTACAAGTAAGATTACACGTTTTAACTTAAATACTTGATCAGATTAGAAACACGTATCATGCTGTTTATGCAGTAACAGTAATGTGTTGCATTATCTAGAAAGATAACTTTCTCATAGGACGGCGATTGTGAGTTGATGACGAGGAATCAGTTGTGTCACAAATGCTTTATCATTACACGTATCATGCGTTTTGTAACATTTCATTCATTATCATATTACTAGGGCTGATAAAAAGTGTTGGTTATAGGTTACGCTGCATCGTACGTAGAGCTCTATGTTTACAAAATGCTTGTATGCGCGCACGACTAGTTTACTGTACAGTCCGCTCCTTATGAATGAACTCATAATTTACATATTTTACAGGGTTACTTATGTTTCAAATTAATTAACTCGGAACACAGTATAGAGAACATGCAGTAAAGACACCTAAGCCATTTCGTGGGAACAAATTCTGAGTGCGCATGTCACGAAACCGGATGTATTATCTGGAACCTCCACCAGATGGATCTCCATCTACGACAGGCCTGGCATAATTTAATATTAACTGAAAACATTCATTACTCATCTTTTAATAATTTTAAAGTCATGAGGCAAAGGAATGGCAATATAACCATAATAATAATAATTACTTCCGTATGCAATCATCATGAAAATATTCACTAATTGACGCTAACGTTCAAATCACTGTTTGAGGCTTATGTTGGTAAAATTGATCCAAGTACAACATAATACATCACGGCGTGAAGTGCGAACATGAACGTCAACAATGGATATAAGTATTTTGACTTCCTAGCGACATAATATTAATGATAGATAATATACATACAAGATTATTCGTATTACTGACCAATAAAATAAATAAATAAATAAATAAATAAATAAATAAATAAATAAATAAATAAATAAATAAATAAATAAATAAATAAATAAATAAATAAATAAATAAATAAATAAATAAATAAATAAATAAATAAATATTTTACTAATATTTTGATAGTGGTTTGATACTAGCGACATAGTTGGATTCATTGAGAACTAGACCTTACTGAGCTTGAATTTAGTACCAACAACATCAAAGGTGCCGACAAGAGTTGTCCCTACTGATTCTTCTTATACTGTGCTCGGAACAAATATTAAATTTACAAAAAAAATCATTGTCAATTAAGTCAAACACAATTTCCCCATGTTCTGAACTCAGTCCTCCTATTATCTATTCTTTGTTGGATTTTTGTTTCGGCATTCTGATACAACCTCACGTCACTCATGCAGACTTCCTATTGAGGAGAGTCGGATGCAGTGTTGCCAACACATAAATTGTATCCCCGTCAGTATAACACCTGGAAATCCGTCAGAATCAGTAAAAAAAAAAAAAAAGACTATATGTTTATAAGGAAATTTTAACACAACTTACTTACTAATCCTGATTTAAATAATAATAATTCTTCAACATATAACTTGATTACGAGGAAATCTGAAACAGGGGATTTTTAAACATAGTACGGAACAGGCAGGGCTGTTCAAATAAAAAATAAAATCTCAAATGTCAAAAGACGATGTAAATCATAATTTCCGCCACAAAATCCGTCAGCCGTCGAAGCCATTTTTTTCCCGTCCGCTACGTTGAAATTCCGTCAGTTTTGACGGAATTCCCGTCCAGTTGGCAACACTGGTCGGATGTTCACTCTCTCTGCTCCTTCAGATTGTAGAGACACCCGGAACGCGACGAATTTTTGTAAAAAATGTACGTATATCAACCGTGACATCAATACTTTGCTTCAACTCTACATATTACTAACAACATTCCTGTTTGTAGTTTTTTTTTGAGCTGTTATTTAAAAATATATACCTGCCAAGCAATCCTATGGCAAATTCTTGATCTTATCTCGGTATCACCACTTCCATGGTACTATATAAATTCGCAGTTGGTCCACCGCCGATAAATAACAGATGAAATTAATAATAATAATAATAATAATAATAATAATAATAATAATAATAATAATAATAATAATAATAATAATCTATACTAATAATAAATCTGTAGCCGAAATTTTTCTGGTAATTTTCGATTTTCCAAAAAATACTTGGTCCTAACATATATAATTAACCGTCCTGAAACCGAAAATCGCTTTTTTGAAATTTTTGTTTGTATGTCTGTCTGTCTGTCTGGATGTTATTTACCTTTTCACGTGATAATGACTGAACCGATTTATATGAAAATTGGAATATAAATTAAGTTCGTTGTAACTTAGGATTTAGGCTATATGGCATTCAAAATATTTTATTTAAAGGGGGGTTGTAAGGGGGCTTGAATTAAATAAATCGAAATATCTCCTTTATTATTAATTTTCATGAAAAATATTACACAACAAAAGTTTTTTTTAATAATTTCCCATAAGTTTTATTCCATACAAAATTTTTATAGGACTGATATTTAATGAGATAAATGAGTTTCAAAATTACAATAACAACGCCATCTAAGGCAGTGTAATGAAATAAAAAACAAATGACTTCGTCTATAAGGGGCCTTGGACAACAACAATCGAAAGCTATGAAACATACGGTAGCCTACAGAGAATGTTTCTGTGTTTGTATGAAATAATATCGGAAGCTAAATTAACCGATTTCTATAATTAATTATTAATTCATCATTGGAAAGTGTAATTTCTCTAGATGGACATAATGCTATAATGTTATTACAGTAACTTCTGAGTGAATCGAGGACAGGTAAGATTAAAATAGCTTCTTATGCACAGAAAACTTGATAGGCATTCGTTTCCTGTATTTTCTAAAATAATTTTTATGACCATGTGGTCTCTGAATCAAAATGATCGCATTTTATTTTTTAATAGAATTTAAATTAAGTAGGCCTAACATAATAAACGATTTATCCTTCTTTCAAACACGAATGTTCCCTGGTTCAAATGTCCTATTTTAATTATGTAATTACTTTGTATTTATTTCTAACGGGTGCAGCGGAGCGCACGGGTACGGCTAGTAATAATAATAATAATAATAATAATAATAATAATAATAATAATAATAATAATAATAATATCCTGACGCGAACAATTTATTTCTGGCTTCAGAATATGAAACAAATCCAGCGAAGAATTGTGATGATATAAGAATTGAATTATGTTGGTATACAACAACCTGAAAGTTAGAATTTATAAAACAGTTGTATTACAAGTTCTTCTGTAAGGTTGTGAAACTTGGATTGACACTTTGAAAGAGGAATAGAAGTTAAGGATGTTGGAGAATAAAGTGCTTAGGAAAATATTTGGGGCTAAGAGGGATGAAGTTACAGAAGAATGGAGAAAGTTACACAACACAGAACTGCACGCATTGTATTCTTCACCTGACATAATTAGGAACATTAAATTCAGACATTTGGGATGGAAAGGGTATGTGGCA
Organism: Periplaneta americana; assembly: GCF_040183065.1. Lineage (NCBI taxonomy): Eukaryota > Metazoa > Arthropoda > Insecta > Blattodea > Blattidae > Periplaneta > Periplaneta americana. The sequence goes on along the minus strand of NC_091131.1, from coordinate 10,348,055 downwards.
CGAATGGGTGAATCCAGAAATTCATATAGAGTGTTAGTTGGAAGCCCTGAGGGAAAAAGACCTTTGGGGAGACCGAGACGTAGATGGGAGGATAATATTAAAATTGATTTGAGGGAGATGGGATATGATGCTAGGGACTGGATCAATCTTGCTCAGGATAGGGATGATGGCACGAAATACCAGAAAACATTTTTGTGCGAGATCGTGCGTATTTGCTTGCTTTCCGCACACAACCAATACGCGGTAAGTATGAAATAACACATTCAGTATTCCCAACGTAACACACATGACAATTTCCCTATTCTTACCGCTTAAGCGTCATATTCATTTTACTGCTTTAGGCTTTTAACATATTATTTTTAAAGACGTTCAGTATAGTAATAATTATAAATTGGAAACTTACCACTGCAATTTCACCTAAATTGCACTGTTAATTATTGTTTTTAAATATTTGCTAAAATTAAGTAAACTCTACAACACCACAAAAGTTACTGCATTTGTAATGCAAGTAACATTAAGGAAGCCGTGAAAAAATCAACAAGATTCCAGACTCATTATAGACTGGGGGAAAAAAAAGGCAGACGTATATCACGGCCTGCTGGAGTATAGTAAACACAAAAAACATTTTATAGGAACAATGTTGAAGATAGATATATTTGTTTTCCAAAGTTGCCGTCATTGAACAGAAACCAAGATGGAGATTTCATTGCAACTAATTAGAAATTCCTCTTTCAGGTTTGTAATAAACGATCTTCGCACAAAATAATGTACGATACACGAGCGGTATGTTTGTTTTCATATTCTCGGAAATTAAAAAAGCTCAACTACGTTTCGCTTTTTCAATCTTTTTCTCGAACATGAAAACATCAACATACCGCTCTTGTAACGCATATTACTATTTCAACATCAGAATTGCTGACAACACGTAGATATATTTCCGTCGATATTTCTAAATCTGTGTTTGCAGCTTCAGAGTACTTTCTCGTTGTATTATGGCGAGTAAAAGGAACTGGAGTATCCCGACAGACGTTTCCTGTTACTGTCTTTTTCTACTGTAAATTGGACATACGGCTTGCCCGGAATTGAACCCGGAACTGGGGTGTGGAAACCAAATGCACAAGTCATTCTGTTAATTTTGCGAATAATACGTAAGAAGTATTGGGGCAATATACTCAAGGCTGTTTTTTAAAACCAAATTAGCTTCTGTTGCACACCTTTCCAGTCACGTTTTCTGCTCGCCTTTCAATGGATGACATTGGTGTGATATGAGGTCGATTAATTCTATGAAATAGCGGTTCTTAATCGTTCATCTGAATCAAGAGTCCCTCTCGACTAGTGACGCCCCGAAACTTTAGTAGCTCTATTTGTCGTCTTATATTTTTCACCATATGGAACGCACGCATGGAAATTGGGATACTTACTTACTTACTGGCTTTTAAGGAACCCGGAGATTCATTGCCGCCCTCACATAAGCCCGCCATCGGTCCCAATCCTGAGCAAAATTAATCCATTCTCTATCATCATATTCCACTCCCTAAATCCATTTTAATATTATCCTCCCATCTACGTCTCAGCCTCCCTAAAGGTCTTTTTTCCCTCCGGCCTCCCAACTAACACTCTATATGCAATTCTGGATTCGCCCATACGTGCTACATGCCCTGCCCATCTCAAACGTCTGGATTTAATGTTCCTAATTATGTCAGGTGAAGAATACAATGCGTGCAGTTCTGTGTTCTTTAACTTTCTCCATTCTCCTGCAACTTCATCCCTCTTAGCCCCAAATATTTTCCTAAGCACCTTATTCTCAAACACCCTTAACCTATGTTCCTCTCTCAAAGTGAGAGTCAAAGTTTCACAACCATACAGAACAACCGGTAATATAACTGTTTTATAAATTCTAACTTTCAGATTGTTCGACAGCAGACTGGATGATAAAAGTTTCTCAACCGAATAATAACAGGCATTACCCATATTTATTCTGTGTTTAATTTCCTCCCGAGTATCATTTATATTTGTTACTGTTGCATCCAGATATTTGAACTTCTCCACCTCTTCAAAAGATAAATTTCCAATTTTTATATTTCCATTTCGTACAATATTCTGGTTACGAGATGAGCCAACGAAAATCTGCTCCAACACCGAAGTGCCACTGATAGTGATCGTTGGAATTGAAACGGATTTCAGCGTCTAAATCAGACTTCTGACCATGCGGCTGAAGCCACAATGTTGGTGGTGATGGTGATGGTAAAAGCTTTATTTTTCCTGGCAGAGTTAACGCCATAAGGCTTTTCCACTCAACCAGGTTATAAAAAATATACTTCATATAAGGTTGTTGCATATGTTCGTAGTGTTTTGTTTCGCTTGTTGGTACTCCGGTTGCTATGGGTTTACTTATCGATTATCATTTTTTATTTGAAGTTCAATTGTTGTGCTTGAGTTTACATATTGAAGTTTTCAATTTTGCAGATAGTGAGTGGAGCCGTGGAAGCTAGAAAATGGAGTATCAAGTGGAGAAAGTGGAACATTTTCTTCTTTTTGAGTTCAATAGGGGGCCAAAGCAGCGGAGGCTGCTAGAAACATTTACTCCGTGCATGGGGATAATGCTGCTAGTTCGATTAATTAAAATGTGTCTCAGTGAAACGTACAGCAGCGTTCGTATAGATCAGTTCCTGTCAGATGCTTTTCCAATTCACTGTGGGCTAAAGCAAGGAGATGCACTATCACCTTTACTTTTGAACTTTGCTCTAGAGTATGACATTAGGAAAGTCCAGGAGAACAGAGAGGGCTTGGAATTGAACGGGTTACATCAGCTGCTTGTCTATGCGGATGACGTGAATATGTTAGGAGAAAATCCACAAACGATGAAGGAAAACACGGGAATTTTACTGGAAGCAAGTAAAGAGATAGGTTTGGAAGTAAATCCCGAAAATACAAAGTATATGATTATGTCTCGTGACGAGAATATTGTACGAAATGGAAATATAAAAATTGGAAATTTATCTTTTGAAGAGGTGGAGAAGTTCAAATATCTTGGAGCAACAGTAAAAAATATAAATGATACTCGGAAGGAAATTAAAAACAGAATAAATATCGGAAATGCGTGTTATTATTCGGTTGAGAAACTTTTATCATCCAGTCTGCTGTCAAAAAGTCTGAAAATTAGAATTTATAAAACAATTATATTACCGGTTGTTCTTTATGGTTGTGAAACTTGGACTCTCACTTTGAGAGAGGAACATAGGTTAAGGGTGTTTGAGAATAAGGTGTTAGGAAAATATTTGGGGCTAAGAGGGATGAAGTTGCAGGAGAATGGAGAAAGTTAAAGAACACAGAACTGCACGCATTGTATTCTTCACCTGACATAATTAGGAACATTAAATCCAGACGTTTGAGATGGGCAGGGCATGTAGCACGTATGGGCGAATCCAGAAATACATATAGAGTGTTAGTTGGGAGGCCGGAGGGAAAAAGACCTTCAGGGAGGCCGAGACGTAGTTGGGAAGATAATATTAAAATCGATTTGAGGGAGGTGGGATATGATGATAGAGACTGGATTAATCTTGCTCAGGATAGGAACCAATGGCGGGCTTATGTGAGGGCGGCAATGAACCTCCGGGTTCCTTAAAAGCCAGTAAGTAAGTAAGTAAGTAATGGGGACAAGCTGTCGGAGAGAGTATGGCTTAAAAATGAAAATAGTAAATTATGTAAACAAATAAAAGGGTCAATATGTGGCAAAATTAGTTAAGTTCATAGAAATGCCTGATAATGCGAAGAAGTTCTATGCCGGGGATCAAATCCGGGTCGTTTGGATGGAAGGTTAGCGCTCTAGCTCTTGAATGACAGACGCGGCCACTAGGACCTGTAGGCTATTAATATTTGTTTGGGTTCAGTAGGAAGGAAATTTTTTAATCTTTTCAGTGAATGAATGTATGGTGATACGGAAATAAGCCTATCAGCGTGGTTTCTACTTCAAGGATTCGGAACTTTGGCGATACGAGGCCATTAAATGGCATTGAGTAACTCTCATTACACATTTTAATTAATTTAAATAGGCTGTACAGCCTTTGGATAGGGAGGAGGGAAGGGATTTAATCAATACGTCACAGTATTGCAAATAACAATGTATTTCAGTTCATTCCCTAAGGCATCTGGAAACGAATGCGATGTCACTGCACACATTTATATCTCTGTGCACGCACACTACGCTAGAAGCTAGGTTCAGGTTATCTTCCTCTCTCACGTACGGAGGAGGGACCCGAAGGCTTGCACTGCAGCCTGAGGCTTATTGTGCTTACCACCAGTGTTGCCAGGTATATGGTAAAATTCGTATCGTAGCGATATTTTAATCCCGGTAAGGATTGAAAATTTTTGTGTGAAATCGGCCAAATTGTAGAGTTTTTCTCATCCTTTTGTTAGTATTAATAGCAATCGCTATGTATTTTAGTCAGTTTCCATATAATAACAATAATAATAATAATAATAATAATAATAATAATAATTTATTTAACCTGGCAGAGTTAAGGCCATACGGCCTTCTCTAACACTCAACCAGGAGTAAAAACTGCGTTACAAAAACACTACAAATTTACAAAGTACACTACAATTTTACACACAAAACTGAACAAGATAATAATAATAAAATGTAAACCACAAGTAAGAAAAAATCAGACATAATATATAACATAGAGAAAGAAAGAAATAGCATAATAAAATGTGAACAGCAGGTCAAAAATAAATGAGGCATACAAAGTATAAAAAAATAAGACAATTATTGATAATAATAATAATAATAATAATAGTAATAATAACAATAATAATAATAACAATAATAATAATAACAGCCCTAATAGTAATAATAATACTAATAGTAGTAATAAAATAGTGCAGTACAAAGCATACAATGAATACAATATTTTTAAGTACACACAGTAAGGAAAATTATGATTATATATAGCTCAACTTATCACATTAGAGATATACCGTTATCGGAAAATATGAAAACAAAAATATAAAATAAGTTAAATATCACTAGAACATAAAAAAAATGTGAATACGTGGAAACATGCAATACAACACTTGTCATAATAGTAAGTTAGTTTGACAACTCGTCATAAGATAATTTTCTAACTTGGATTTGAAAGATTTCAATGTTCGGCAGCCCTTGACTTCAGACGGCAGAGAGTTCCAGTGACGAGAGGTAGCAATAGTGAAAGATGAGGAATACAGAGATGATGTGTGAAGTGGAATTTCTAGCGTGTTATCGCGTTGTGATCGAGTATTAATATTATGATAGCGAGAGAGAGTATGAAAACGAGCGAATAAATAATAGGGGGATGAAATGTGCATAATTCGATATAAGAGAGAAAGTGAGTGCAGATTTCTCCTCTCATGCAACCTAAGCCATGATAACTTCTCGAAAGAAGGTGAGATATGGTCATAGTATCGAACATTACAAATGAAGCGGACGCACGCGTTATGAACACGCTGTAGTTTCTGAGCGGAATCAATCCTGAGGTCACTAAATAAAACGTCGCAATAATCGAAGTGAGGTAGAATGAGTGTCTGTACCAGCGTCTGCTTTAATTTAGTTGGATATAGTTCTAGGAATCTGATATTCGGGTCGATGTATACTTATACAAAGCATTTGTGTCTATGATTACGTCAGCCATAATCACATATCTACATTTGCTCTCTTACATCAGTAAGGAACATTCCCGTTGATTCCTATTAGGGACTAGGCCTACGTTTTCTTCATTTCAATTTCTGTTGTTGCATCATTGCAGTACATGCAGTGGCGCAACTTTTGGAAAACACTGGGTGGGCTCAAACACTTGAGTTTAAGTTAAATCTCATAAATAATTATTATTATTTATGGCTTTTAAGGAACCCGAAGGTTCATTGTCGTCCTCACATAAGCCCGCCATTGGTCCCTATCCTGAGCAAGATTAATCCAGTCTCTACCATCATATCCCACTTCCTTCAAATCCATTTTAATATTATCCTCCCATCTACGTCTCGACCTCCCCAAAGGTCTTTTTCCCTCTCCCTCCCAACTAACACTCTATCTTATGCATTTCTGGATCGCCCATACGTGTTACATGCCCTGCCCATCTCAAACGTCTGGATATAATGTTCCTAATTATGTCAGGTGAAGAATACAATGCGTGCAGGTCTGTGTTGTGTAACTTTCTCCATTCTCCTGTAACTTCATCCCTCTTAGCCCTAAATATTTTCCTAAGCACCTTATTCTCAAACAACTTAGCCTCTGTTCCCCTCTCAAAGTGAGAGTCCAATTTTCACAGCCATACAGAAGAACCGGTAATATAACTGTTTTATAAATTATAACTTACAGATTTTTAGGAGTAGACTGGATGACAAAACTTCTCAACCGAATAGTAACAGACATTTCACATATTTATTCCGCGTTTAATTTCCTCCCGAGTGTCATTTACATTTGGTACTGTTGCTCCAAGATATTTGAAATTTTCCACCTGTTCAAAGGATAAATTTTCCTAATTAGTGAAATTAAATCCGTATCTTTAAGATGGGCAGGACATGTAGCATGTATGGGCGAATCCAGAAATGCATATAAAGTATTAGTTGGACGGCTACCACAGTGAATGAGGCCTTTGGAAGGCCGAGTCGTGGATGGAAGGATAATATTAAAATGGATTTGAGGGAGGTGAGATATGGTGGTAGAGACTGAATTAATCTTGTTCAGGATAGGAACCAATGGTGGGCTTATGTGAGGGCGGCAATGAACCTCCGGGTTCCTTAAAAGTCATAAGTAAGTAAGTAAGTAAGTATTTATAATCTGAACTGTCAGAAAGTGATCATTGAGGGATTGCATAGGAACCAGTATTTTGTCTTCATGGTAGTGGTTTTTTCCTTTTCCCATTGTTTATTAAGTTTTTCCATAGTCGGGACTAGCTGTGCGCTGTGTTGTCGTGAAAGTATCGTAATTTAGTATTTCTAATGCTTGGGTTGTTTTCTTTCATTATTATTTATTGTTATTTTACTAGTTGTCGTTTTTTTAAGCAGCGTCTCGCATTTTCATCATATTGCGAATATCAGGCGTGATCCAAAGGGCAGGTAGATTTTTTTACAACTTTGAATTTTAAGGGTGCGTGTTTGTCGTACAGTTCCAATATAAATTTATTTAGTTTTAATAATGTATTGTCTACAGTGGAGAGATTCCAGATTGTGTGCCATGGTATGTATTTTGCATCCCAAAGAAAGCCTATGAAATTTATTGTTATGCATAAGTTTTCTGAATTATGTAGCTACATATAGCCCTATATATATTATGTTACTTTGTAGTCCTAAGAAATATTTTGTCAATTAACTGTTTACGTATAATTTATTTAGCATTATTTCAATCTATTATGGTATGGTATTATAGGTTAGGTTGGAACTTATAAATCCAACCTTTATCCGTTAATTTTACTACAGAAAAAAGTATTAAAAATTTATTTAAAAAAGCAGAAAGATTACCCAACTGAATTGTTGTTTAAGCACTTCAAAGTTTTCAATATTAAACAAATGTATTATTTTATTTTATTAAAATATTTTCATAGAAATTTTAATAACTTTGAAAGGTATATTCATACAAAAAATATGAATTCTCAGCGTTTGTCTGAACCAAAATGTAAAACCAATGCAGCTTTTTATCATAGCATGAGTCAAGGTCCCAGATTATTAAACAAATTTTATTCCAATAATATTTCAACCACGAATCCTCTCCAAATTAATAAAAATAAAAAAAATTGTATTGGATTTGTAGTTTGGGTTTAAACATATTAAACACTATTTAATCTGTATTCACTCTCAATTTTAATTTTATTTTTGTCTGTATTGGAATCCCCTCCTGAGCACGAGTCTTACTCATTCAGAAGTGGGCTAGTTTATCTTTCATTGTATTTATTAACTTGTATTCATTTCAAACTTACTGGCAATAAAATAGATAAATAAATAAATAAATAAATAGATAAATAAATAAATAAAATAATAATTCCATGGAATTTGTTAATTAAGAAAAATGCACGCTTGCGGCTATAGTTAAGTGTATGAGCCCCTTAAAGTAGGTAGTCCCGCAATGTAAAGCTTACTGCCAGATGAGAGACCTGCCTGTTGGAATGTTGTGGCCACCGGATGTAAGCAGCCGCCCACAAGACAATACCGGAATTCGCGAGGATGCGATCTAATGTAACGCAGCACACTGCACTGGTCCAGTGCCCTAGCGTGACGTCACGGATTACTCACTCTGGAGGCCGTGAACCTCTACAGGTTGGAATCACTCTCTCTTTACCTTCACGTGACAGTCACCACGTTCAGTTGTTTTTCTCTTTTCAATACACGTATCATCATCACCATCATCAGCAGCAGTCACGTAGGCTGAGAATGTTCAGAGCCAATAGTTGTTCTTCTAAAAGAAGACAGAAGCTACAAATCGGTTTTGTCTCATGCTTCCTAAAATCTTTTCGCTGTACTTTTGAAACTGATGTTATCAAAACAAATTGTATTTATCCGCAAGGGACGGCTGTAATTGAAGCAAACACGTAGAGTTACTGCATTGTGTTTCATAATGTCTGACAGACGACGAAAACATTGTCGGCAGAGGAAGGGAGAAGGATAATTTGCTAATTAACCAATGGCAGATGTCACATTTCTGGTTTATCTTCAAGTTGGGCGTTCTGAAGCCCAACTTGAAGATAAGCCTTGCATGTGACCTTTGCCATTGTTTTATTAGCAATAATCCTTCGCCCTTCCTCTGTCGGCAATGTTTTCGTCGCCTGTCAAACATTATGGAACCTCTTTCAAATACCATAAGTTATGGCAAGGTAAGAGTATTGTAGAATTGTAGTATTACAAAATTTATTTTTTATCATTTTTTCTGAAAGAGCTTTCATTTCACGAGAAATGAATTGATAAATTTGACAACATTGACCTGCATTTTGGTCACATGATAATAATAATAATAATAATAATAATAATAATAATAATAATAATAATCCGTGGCGCTACAGCCCGTGAAGGGCCTAGACCGACCAGCCGGCTGCTGGCCTCACGCCCACATGGCGAAGCAGAGGTGGACGATCATCCAACCAGAATGGAGGTATCGTGTGGTTAGCACGATGATCCCCCCAGCCGTTATAGCATTATTGCTATAGTAATAATAATAATAATAATAATAATAATAATAATAATAATAATAATCCGTGGCGCTACAGCCCTTGAAGGGCCTAGACCGACCAGCCGGCTGCTGGCCTCACGCCCACATGCCGAAGCAGAGGTGGACGATCATCCAACCAGAATGGAGGTATCGTGTGGTTAGCACGATGATCCCCCCAGCCGTTATAGCATTATTGCTATAGTAATAATAATAATAATAATAATAATAATAATAATAATAATAATAATAATAATAATAATAATAATAACTATTATAATAAATTATTCGCCGAATTAGCTCTGTGGTAGCATGCCTGTTTACAGACAAGCTGGCTCGATTCCCGGCGGGATCAGATATTTTCGTGTGAAATTTCTATCTCGGGACTAGGAGAGGTGGCGGTGCGCAACTTCTAATCACTAGATAGTGCACCAATATGATTGGGTTAAGTCTCAAATCTCTCCGCGGTGCATATGAAGGGAAGGCTTATGTCACGTTGATAGTGATTCGTCCGTCGGACGGGGACGTTAAGTCTGTTGGCCCCCTTGGTGCTATTCGACAGGAGTAGGCTACGTGCCGGCACCGGGTGTCTCTTTCTCCCTTCTTCAACTCATCATCATCAATCATTACATACACGAACACTTACACATACACTCACCTTAGTACACGACATAACTCTCCACAGATACATATCATGCATAGCGTGGTCCTCAGAAGTGGTGTGCAACTAGAAAATGACTCACAGTCCTGCCATCTATCGACAATTTGTGGAACCCGAATCACGCAAGTGAAAGTGGATAGGCGCTGGATACAAACATAATACAGATATTTACGATGAAAGTGGGATAAGGGCATTATTAATACACGCGTGTGAAAGTTTGCACTACAAGTGTGTAGCACGAGTAGTGTAACCACAGAAGTATATTGATAAGGTATTATAACACATGTATTGTACAATATTTAACAAAAAATTATGCAAGAATAACTTTACGTTTAATTTTTTGTGTGTGTGAGAAGCAGAAAATTGAAACTTTCTAGGTAGCAGTTGAGCAAATGTATTGTGACGCTATAAATCCACAATGTTACTATAAACAAAAGTTTGTTTTTACTGCAGATTTGTAGTTTATACGTTTTAAGATGGATGATTCTGAAAGTTTACCTTCAGATATGAATATTAAGACTGTTATTAATATCTACGATAAGTAGGCAAGATGTTTACGTTGTAAGATTATGTTATTCTTAGTTTCAATATATTTTGAAATATGAGCTGTTCACAGCAGAAGTGATGTAAGTAAAAAATGGGTAATGAGGGTTAAAGTAAACATTCTGTAAAATACAGCGCAAAGTAACAATTAATATTCAATTTATTTTAACTATTAGTAGTCAGTGGATAACAAGAACATAATAATTACTACTTTGCGCTGTATTTTATAGAATTTTTACTTTAAACATCACTACCCAATTTTGACTTATACCACTTTAAATATTTGAGGAGAAAAATTCGCTCCGGCGCCGGGGATCGAACCCGGGTCCTTGGTTCTACGTACCAAGCGCTCTGACTACTGAGCTACGCCGAATTCAATCCACAGCACCGATTCGAACCTTCTTCCTTCAATGTTTCCCTTTGTGGCCTGACTACAAGTTAGGCATATATGTTGACGTATATGTCCAATGTCAACTGCCATTATACTAGGAGTGCACTCAGCTGAGTGACTTGTTTGGCCGGGATTCCGCAGTTAAGTGCACAGTAATCTGTACAGACATATGCACTGCAGCTATGAGAATATTATAGATTGTCAATATTACAGATATTATTCTGTAGGACAAATTAATTAACCTATAATATACACCACTTTTGCTCATATAGACTACTTGATGCTATCATTCACTCCTGAAAACGAGTGGGATAAGAAAAACGAGTGTGGTAATGAATTTCTTATTTTTTTTAGTAGGTTGTTTTACGACACTTTATCAACATCTCAGTTTATTTAGAGTCTGAATGAGATGAAGCTGATAATGCCGGTGAAATGAGTCCGAGGTCCAGTACCGAAAGTTACCCAGCATTTGCTCATATTCGGTTGAGGGAAAACCCTGGAAAAAACCTCAACCAGGTAACTTGTCCCGACCGGGAATCGAACCCGGGCCACCTGGTTTCGTGACCAGACGCGCTGACCGCTACTCCACAGGTGTGGACTGAATTTCTTATTACATTTAAAATTAATGAGATAAGATACTATTACGTTAGGATGTAGATAAATACTTTTATTGAGCTACTTTACTAAAATTGAAAATTATAGACCTATAATTTATAGTTACCTCACTTCCGATAAAACAAACGCTTGTGGCTGGGAGTGTTCTCGGAAAGGCGGAAGTAAAACATATATACACATTAAGCATATTAAGATACTAATGAAATAAGATTATGTGTTTCTTTAATTTCAGTAAGTATAGAATTACATTAATTCATTTTACATGAAATTAGATGTCGCCGAAGTGCAAAGGAAAACATCGAATTCCTATATTGCATAAAACACGAGGTTTGCAACCGATAAGAATAAGATTTGATTCGACATCACGGACCGAATGAAGTCGCAGACTTTGAATATGATTATTCTTCCAATGAATATCAATGTATAGGATTCGTTTCTCTAAGAGTACGTGAGATGGGTATACAATGGAGATCACAAAGCAAAGAAATCTCGAACGAACACATAATCATATGTTATGTAATGCATTAGAAACAGAATCTAATGTGATTTCTTTTAGTGGATCGCATGCATTGAAGCAGCGTGATTACATTTGAGTTACAAATGCAATTTGCGTGAACTTCAAAGCTGTGGCATTGCATTGCCATTCCCAGCGTGCGATCGGAGCGGAGGTGCCAGTTCGCTTAACTTCTGCGACTCTTGCATCAGCTTCGCATGTTTGGCGAGCCTTCATTTTTTGCACCTGGTAGCTACAAAGAGAAGTCGTGGCTGTTTTATTGTCACACGTGGTGACGTGTAGGTTGTCGTCCCGCCATCGCCAGTCAAACGTCTGGACTATCGGATTGCACACTGGTGACCGGGTTCATATCCTGGCGGGATCAAGTGGAATTTCGAGTGTTTAGAGCAGAATTTCCCTGTTGTAAGATCTAAGATTATTCATATAGCTTATCGTACTTCCAGACCACACTCGGGTGTGGGTTTGAATCCTGCTGTCCACACCTGTGGAGTAGCGGCTAGCACGTTTGGCCGCGAAACCAGGTGGCCCGGGTTCGATTCCCGGTCGGGGCAAGTTACCTGGTTAAGGTTTTTTTCCGGGGTTTTTCCTCAACCCGATATGAGCAAATGCTGGGTAACTTTCGGTGCTGGACCCCGGACTCATTTCACCGGCATTATCACCTTCATCTCATTCAGACGCTAAATAACCTAAGCTGTTGATAAAGCGTCGTAAAATAACCTAGTAAAATAAATTGAATCCTGCTTGATATAGATATAAGCTGCTCTAAATTGTACGAACATGGAATGCAGTTAAAGTTGGTTATACCGTCATCGAAATGACTGAAGCAAATAAATAAATAAATAAATAAATAAAAACAAACAAATAAACAAAACAAATAAATAAATAAATGAAAATGATGTCCAATAAACGACTATCGCTCTAAGAAAAAAAAATAAATACAGTAGGCTTTAAAAAAAACTCAAAATTTAAATGCATTCACAATACCGGTACAAGTATTTTGTGCACTAGTGCGATTTAGTTTTGCAAATTTGTAATTGGTTTATCTAGCATCTGAGTTAATGTCAGCGAAATGAGACCAGGATCGAGCGCCGAAAGTTACCTAGCATTGGTTCTTAAAAGAGTTGAGGGAAAACTCAGGAAAAAATCTCAACCAAGTAACTTGCCGCAACCAGAATTTCAACTCGGGCCCGCAGTTTCGCACTCCGACATATAGATGCTCCAGGCGATGGACTTTGTAATTTTAAATAGGTCTAGACTACTACAATTTTAATAATACTTTACATGTCTTCGTTTTCCTTTATTACTTTAAAAATAAAAATAGTGTACTGAATTGTACAATAGTAAAATACAAAGTAAAATACTATAATGTACAGTAATTAAAATGCATACAGTATTTATTATATATTTATTTATTATTATGTAGTTTTGGCCAATTAAAAATTTACGAATTAAATTGCACCGATGTACAAAATGTGTAATATTGTGAATGCATCTTCATTTTGAATTTTTTTTAGAGCTATTGTATTTACTTATTTTTTCTTACAGCGATATTCGTTTATTGGACATTGTTTATATTTATTTATTCATTTATTATCTTTAGTCCTTTCGACGACAGTGTAACCAAGTTCAACAGTATTCCATGTTCCTACAATTTAGAGCAGCTTATAGGTGACACAGGGTAATTTGGCAATATTTCTGGTACTTACGGCATTTTTCACATGAAAAATATTCCAAAATTTATTTTGAAGTTTATAAATTAACTGGAAATTATATTTTACATTACTATTTTATCTTTGACTCAAATAGAAGAATAAAAATTACGTTTTCATACACAATTGTTTAATACTGCACAGTCGTCTAATTTGGCAACATAATACATTTAATTATTCAGCAGTATAACTTCTTTGTTTTTCTTTATTATTTTGAAAATAAAAATACTGTACTGGATTGTACAATATAGTAAAGTACAAAGTAAAATACTATAATGTACAGGAATTAAAATACATACAGTATTTATTTATTTGTTTATCTGTATATTTATTTATTTTTTTTGTTTATCGTATTTATTTATTTATGCCTTTATTTAATTATTTATTTATTTATTTATTTACTTATTTATTTGTTTGTGTATTTATTTATGTCTTTATTTATTTATTTATTTATGTATTAAGTATTCAAGTATTTATGTATTTATTTATTTGTTTGTTTGTTTATCTATTTATTTATATATTTATTTATTTATTTATTTGTTGGTGTATTTATTTATTTATGTCATTATTTACTTATTTAATTAATTATTTATTTATTTAGTTATTTATTTATGTATTCATTTATTTATTATTCAATTATTCATTCATTCATTTTATTTATTCATTTATTTATTTATTTATTAAATTATTTATTTATTTATTTATTTTTCAATTATTCATTCATTCATTCGTTCATTCATTCATTTATTTTATTTATTAATTTATTACTTTATTTATTTATTTATTCATTTATTTATGTATTTATGTATTTAAGTATTTATGTATTTATTTGTTTGTTTGTTTATCTAATTATTTTTATGTATTTATTTACTTATTTATTTATTTGTTGGTGTATTTATTTATTTATTTATGTCATTATTTACTTATTTAATTACTTATTTATTTATTTATTTAATTGTTTATTTATTTAATTGTTTATTTTTTATTGAATTATTCTTTCATTCATTCATTTTATTTATTCATTTATTAATTTATTCATTTATTTATTTATTCATTCATTCATTCATTTATTTATTAAATTATTAAATTATTTATTTATTTACTTATTTATTTATTTTTCAATTATTCATTCATTCATTTTATTTATTAATTTATTAATTTATTCATTTATTAACTCATTTATTTATTTATTTACTTATTTGTTTGTTTATTCTGGTGTACATATGGCCATTCGGCCTTCTCTTCCACTCAACCAGAAATACAAATACAATAATTATTTACTGATTACTAAATTTCTTAACTTATCTGAGACCATTACTGCCACTAATAAAAGCACGCTTTCTCATGCTAAGTTATTTTTTAAATCTTGAAATGTAGCTGTATTGGAAAGAGTGGATTAAGAAAGAATAATACTGAAAATGATCAGGAAGAGAAAAATAAATCGGCTGGGTCACTTTCAACTAGTATGGAGATAACGTGTGGTTAGCACGATGAACCACCCAACAGAGGTCATAGCTATATTGTGGAAACGGATTTCGGTACTTAGTGTAGCTCCCGAAATGCTCCTCACGACGCAACTCTGCGTGGACACCGGTTTCATACACTGACCGAAATTTCATGAAAAATGACTTCCTTTACGAAGCGCTTGTTACGTAACAATAGTCCAAGGCACTATGCCTTCCTTAGACCTTGGCCCATGACGCAACGGTGCGGCACAATTTTATATTCACTAATTGTGTTTAAGAAGTAAAAAATATTACTTTCGTAACTACAGCGTCAAATATGTAGGCTAACACGCATATACTAATTAATCACGTTGAAATAGAATATTTATCAAGATAGAAAGCAGCGTTGGCAACCGGTTCTCATTACATTTCTTTGAAATTCATAAAAAAATTCTTTGCGCGTCTATGATGGGGTTTCCACTTACGACAGTCTTTGAAAAAATATAAAAGTAATTTTTAAGAATTGCAGTAACATTTCTCTAACGTAAAATGAGAAATTCATAGTCTTCTACGACGCATAGAAGGAAACTTTGTACAGTGAGCACTGTTTCCGCAGACTGTGTGCATTTTATTGCTTTATTTTCCAAGAATCCGTCGCTAATTCTAGCACAGCACACGTATCGGTATGTTCTCTTCTACATCATACTGGAATTTACAAGTACAGTATTGTGGTATGTTCCTGTCTGGTTTCAAAGTATTAATTATTTCTCTATCCCCATAAAATTAATGGGGAAGAGAAGTTAACTATCTCATTATTGGTTCTCTAGCTGCATGTGTGCTTAGACAGAATTATGGGATATAATTCTGGCGCATTGAAGATAAATACTGTATACATGAACTTGATATTTTCGATATTAAGAAAGATCTCACACATCGTGTATCTGTTGGTGCAATTGTTAGTTATGTCGCAATTTTACAGTCGGAAAAGTACCAGTATGAGCATGGCATCACTTCGTGAATGCATCGAATTTCTCAACTCCAGAAGGTCCTAACCTTGCCTCTCGTAAATATCGCTTAATAACAAATAAACGTATGATAATAGCAGCCGTGATAAACATAAAACTGACTCATTATCATATCTATGTTACTATTAAAGACAATGGAAGATTTGCACACAACGCGTGGTGTTTAGGAATAACTCGTATTTGGAAAATAGCGTGATTTCTGGTGTACAGTAATTTGATAAATGAATCGTTTATTTTAAAAACACCACAACCGACATTTTTTTTTTACAAAATGCGTTTTTTGTGGATTTTGATTACCAGCATGAATGCGCATCTTTTGATATAAAAACCTTATATCTAGCATGACTGTAACATGTAAAACTTGGACAAGAAATATGCATTTATTGTAAAAACCCCACAACTAATATCACATATGGTGTTTTTCAAATAAAACGGCCTCCAGATATGGAGGGTAGCTGCGAATAAGCAGTCGTGGAGTGGTCCTCAAGCTTGGGGGTTGGGCGAAGGGCTAACAACCCTTCACCGTAAAAAACAGCTTGTTACGAAACCTAACAATAAGCCTCGGAATGGGACTGATTCTCCGGTACGACCACAGCAAAGGACTAAGGTTATAAGATTTGGTACTTGGAACGTAACTAGTCTTTATAGAACAGGAGGGGTAACATTAGTAGCAAAAGAACTAGCTAGATATAGAATAGACTTTGTAGGAGTACAAGCGGTTAGGTTAGATGGGAATGGCATATCACAAATAGGCGATTACTTGTTGTATTATGGGGAAGGAAACATTAATCACCAATTAGGAACAGGATTCTTTGTACATAAAAGAATAAAATCAGCAGTAAAATAT
The DNA here is from genome assembly GCF_040183065.1 of Periplaneta americana. Classification (NCBI taxonomy): domain Eukaryota; kingdom Metazoa; phylum Arthropoda; class Insecta; order Blattodea; family Blattidae; genus Periplaneta; species Periplaneta americana. Next base: position 10,331,136 of record NC_091131.1, on the reverse strand, counting down.
AGTGTTAGTTAGGAGGCCAGAGGGGAAAAGACCTTTGGGAAGACCGAGACGTAGATGGGAGGATAATATTAAAATGGATTTGAGGGAAGTGGGATATGATGGCAGAGACTGGATTAATCTTGCTCAGGATAGGGACCAATGGCGGGCTTATGTGAGGGCGGCAATGAACCTTCGGGTTCCTTAAAAGCCAGTAAGTAAGTAAGTAAGTAAGTAAGTACTAGTCTGCCACACTAGCTGACAACAGCACTGTCGCACCCAACAGCTGATTTCAGTCACAGCCGGATCAGTATTCGGTTCTGTCTATTGCTGATTAAGTGTTGCTCTTACTATTATTATCTGTTTTGAGTATTTTGTTAAAGATGATTAGTTCAAGTGATGAAAATGTTGCCAATGAGGATTATTGAGAACTCGTCTAAGTTCAAAGTAAAACGAGTCACAGCTAATGATGTGGTTAACTAAAAAGCTTGGTGGCGAAAATTTTATTAAAGACTGATTGGAACATCACAAGTGACACCAATAAAACATCACTCATGAGGTAGCTAAGTCAGGACATAATGGGGTAAGGTGGTCAGTTCCGAAATAAATTAAAAGTTATTATGCATGTTGCATTATTAAAGACAACACTTCATCCAAATATCTACAACCAACTGCAGAAGGCCTCTGGAACATCATAAGTGACACCAATAAAGCATCACTCATGAGGCAGCTAAGTCAGGACATAATGGGGTAAGGTGGTCAGTTCCGAAATAAATTAAAAGTTATTATGCATGTTGCATTATTAAAGACAACACTTCATCCAAATATCTACAACCAACTGCAGAAGGCCTCTGGAACATCATAAGTGACACCAATAAAGCATCACTCATGAGGCAGCTAAGTCAGGACATAATGGGGTAAGGTGGTCAGTTCCGAAATAAATTAAAAGTTATTATGCATGTTGCATTATTAAAGACAACACTTCATCCAAATATCTACAACCAACTGCAGAAGGCCTCTGGAACATCATAAGTGACACCAATAAAGCATCACTCATGAGGCAGCTAAGTCAGGACATAATGGGGTAAGGTGGTCAGTTCCGAAATAAATTAAAAGTTATTATGCATGTTGCATTATTAAAGACAACACTTCATCCAAATATCTACAACCAACTGCAGAAGGCCTCTGGAACATCATAAGTGACACCAATAAAGCATCACTCATGAGGCAGCTAAGTCAGGACATAATGGGGTAAGGTGGTCAGTTCCGAAATAAATTAAGTTATTATTCATGTTGCATTATTAAAGACAACACTTCATCCAAATATCTACAACCAACTGCAGAAGGCCTCTGGAACATCATAAGTGACACCAATAAAGCATCACTCATGAGGCAGCTAAGTCAGGACATAATGGGGTAAGGTGGTCAGTTCCGAAATAAATTAAAAGTTATTATGCATGTTGCATTATTAAAGACAACACTTCATCCAAATATCTACAACCAACTGCAGAAGGCCTCTGGAACATCATAAGTGACACCAATAAAGCATCACTCATGAGGCAGCTAAGTCAGGACATAATGGGGTAAGGTGGTCAGTTCCGAAATAAATTAAGTTATTATTCATGTTGCATTATTAAAGACAACACTTCATCCAAATATCTACAACCAACTGCAGAAGGCCTCTGGAACATCATAAGTGACACCAATAAAGCATCACTCATGAGGCAGCTAAGTCAGGACATAATGGGGTAAGGTGGTCAGTTCCGAAATAAATTAAAAGTTATTATGCATGTTGCATTATTAAAGACAACACTTCATCCAAATATCTACAACCAACTGCAGAAGGCCGCTGGGACATCATATGTGACACCAATAAAGCATCACTCATGAGGCAGCTAAGTCAGAACATAATGGGGTAAGGTGGTCAGTTCCGAAATAAATTAAAAGTTATTATGCATGTTGCATTATTAAAGACAACACTTCATCCAAATATCTACAACCAACTGCAGAAGGCCTCTGGAACATCATAAGTGACACCAATAAAACATCACTCATAAGGCAGCTAAGTCAGGACATAATGGGATAAGGTAGTCATTTGCGAAATAAATTAAAAGTTATTATTCATGTTGTATTATTAAAGACAACACTTCATCCAAATATCTACAACCAACTGCAGAAGGCCGCCATTTTATCGATGTGCCCAATAACACGCCGTGGGCGTTCCCATATTTTGTAGTCATAATAAACAGTGAATGACGAAACTAATATTTAATTAAATTCTGCTCTCTTTTATTCAATCAACGTGTGTTATAGCCCGTGGTATCTTCAACATAAATGAGCAATATAACGATAGCAACTTGTCAGTGACACCAGCATTTAGCCAGTTATTTAATGATACTGTACAGTATTAACTACTAGCTTCGATAGAATTGGTGATAGTGAAATAGTATTTTGACGATATGAGGCCGAGAATTCGCTATGGATTACCGGACATACGCATTACGATTGAGGAAAACCTCGGGAAAAACATGCAATGTAATCAGTCCAAGCGGGAATCGAACTCAAACCTGAGGACAGCTCCGGATTAGCAGGAAAACGCGTCTGCCACCTGAGCTACGTCGTTGGTGATGCTATTATTCCTATCTTAAATTATTAATAATAATAATAATAATAATAATAATAATAAAATAATAATAATAATAATAATAAATAATACCCAATATAAAACTTATAAATAAGACATTAAAGACACATTCCAAATCGATGATTCCGTACCATTTGCTTTAGGAAGTAACCATCTGTTCGCACTTAAAGGGACAGTTCCTAATTTTTGTTTCAGGTTCCGTATGCTTTTAAACGCCTTAAAGAAATGCTGTAAATATTTCGTAATTCTAATATTTTGAAAACGCCTACTACAACTGACAAGCAAACATTCTGATGAGGGCAGATAAAAAAGTTAAATTTCTTTCTTCCACCATGTTAGTTATGTTAAAAGAAGTGCTTATACAAATTTTGGCCACTCGACCGCAATTATGAAGGCCTTAAAAAATAAGTTCGCCAGGGGCATTAACAGAAAAAAAAAACACAATTTCTTTGGAAAAATTATTGGAACAGACACAAAAATTGTTGAGCTATTTTTCAACATATTCCTCACCGGAATTGAGACATTTGTCACATTATGGGATCCACAGAGAGGTGCAGACGGCTGTCAAACGCTGGTTCCGATCCCAAGCGGCTGACTAATACGACACAAGGGTACAAAAATTGATCCCATGGTATGACAAATGTCTCAATTCCAGTGAGGGATATGTTGACAAATAGCGCAACAATTGCTGTATCTGTTTCAATAAATCTTTCCATGCAATTGTGTTTTTTTTCTGTAAACGACCCCAGGGAAAATCACTTTCTGAACGACCTCGTAATTGCGATCGAGTGGTCAAAATTTGTATAAGCACTTGTTTTGACATTATTAATATGGTGGAAGAAAAAAATTAACTTTTTTATCTGCCCCATCAGAACGTTTGCTTGTGAGTGGTCAGATCTTCAGTCTGTCACGCAGGCAGTCCGTGTTCGAATCGTTTAGGTTAGGTCTCATGAATCGTAAATTGTATAGTCAAACCAGACAAGTACATTTTAATATTAGATTATTCAATCAATCATAAATAAATAATAATTAATATTATTGATTTAATAAATAGCATTTGGATTTTACTTGCTTTGGTGATATCAATATTGAAAAGACGGCCATATGATCTTCTTATGAAATAAACTTTCGTGTACCTCACTATATTGTCACCACTCTCCAATCTTTGTCGCTGCTAGAATGAATCCACCAGTTACTATTCAAGGGATGTGTGCTTACCTCTAGCAAACGCTTTGTTGACTTACGTACAGTTTGTAAGGCAGAAATAAAACTGTTAGGTTTAATTTCATCATAGTAAAATAACTCCGTAAATTTAAATACAACTTTTTTTCATATCGTCTCAAGGGGAGGTGTCTGAAGCCCTCTTAGTCCCTCCCTAGATCCGCTTATCATAATAATGAAATATATTTACATCTTACTGAAAATTAAATAGTAATATTTCTCGTGTTAGAATGTTTTTATTCTTTGTATTCCCAAATGAATCACCCTGTATTATAAATAAAGCATTAAAGGCAACATTCCTCATCGATGGTCAGAGAGAATTGACAGTAACGCCAGAACAAAACAGAAAAATACAAGCTGCTGCCATATAAAGTCAAACTACTTGGAAACAATATCATGTCCCCGTAATTCCCACCATAATTTCTGCAGAAGACATAGTTTTCCTGTTTCCTTTAATACAGTTTGAAGCAACTGGACCTCTTTCTAGCACAAGTGGCAGACCCTCTCTTATTCTCCACACATCAGCTCTGAGTAGGTGTGCTGTAATAGCCACTAAAATTTGCATAATGAATTCCTTCAAGTACCAGATTGACGTAAGTCTGTTAAAACGCCCTTTATTTGAAATAACTCCATAGTCAGAAATACCCAGGGTTAATATGTGGCAATCTTGCAGGCCAAGTTACAGGAAACTTTCTACTAATAATACAGACAGCAAAAGTGGTACGCTGGAGATACACCATCTTTCGCGAATATGGCGTTTTTAATGTTTCACGCAGCATAGTTAGATAAAGTTTTGCAGTCATTGTAGCTTCCTCTTCAATTTCTCAGAAAGAGGAAAGTTCTAAGTTGTAAAGGAGTGTAAGTTACTTATATCAACTTTTAAGTCGTTAATAAATTTTATGCTCGACCATGCCGAAATGTAGTAATTATACACCTGGTAGCAGACCTTTAATGCATGTCATTAAAGTACACCTACTCATTAAAGGTCAGGTCTTTCAGCCAATGACGACTCAGGTTACAACTGTTCAGCCAATGACAGGTCAGCTTTCTACCGTTATAAAACCGCAAGTATCGATTATTCTCGGATATGCAATCGAAAGAGAATTAGCGAAAAGTCACGGAGGCTGGAAATCCAATACTGTCGCAGAAGGTTATGTTCTGTTACTATAATAATTAGCGTTAATTGTAAATAATATTCAAATAAATTCAATTTGTCATCTCGTTTTTCAATGTCTAATTTAATTTCAATGTTATCTCTGTAGGTTCTTATGGCCTAGCAAGGTCAATGTGCACATCTGTTCCTCGGAAAAAATCAATACTTTCGCGTCTGCGCACATCTCACAACATACGGGACATTGCTCCAGGTCAGATACAATAAAATTAATAATATCAAGTTAGAAATATGGTCGAGCATAAAAAGTCGTATGAAACTCGCCTATAATGGTAATGAAGCTCGTATGAAAATTATGAAACTCGCTTGCGCTCGTTTCATAAATATCCATACTCACTTCTTAATTACCTTCATTATAGGCTCGTTGCATAATGTACTATTAATTACTGGATGAACAAATTATACATTTATCATCATCATCATCATCATCCTGTCAAGTACTAGTCCCAAAAGAACTGTTACGGCCTGAAAAAGCGATTTTCTTACCATCTTTTCATAGGTCGACCAAGTGACCATTTCCCATTTGGACGATACTTCATTATTGCCTTAAGGATCCTGGATGAAACCATTCTTGACACGTGTTCCTTCCAGTTTAACTGATATCTGGAGATATAGTCCAGTATTGATGACACATTAAGTTCTTGAAGGATGTCTTCATTTTTCTTTCGATCCCATTTATTGTAGCCAGCTGTTCGGCGCATGAATCTCATCTCGCAAGCTGTTTGCTTTCATCTCTTGTCCTTATAGCCCACGCTTCACTCCCATAACATAAGACTGGTCGAGTTGTTATTTGATAAAGACGAGTACGAGTTAATTTTTGTACTAATGAAGGTTTTAAAACTCTATTAATGATCCCCATTGATTTGTTGAATTTTACTATTTTCTCTGATAAATCCAAATTTTCAACAAAAGAAAGTTTATATCCTAAATAATTAAACTCATTAACTCTTTCCAAAATTGTGTTATTTAAACAAATTTTGCTTGGTATTGGGTGTATTTACCATAAAAGGCCATTATTTTTGTCTTGTTAATGAATATTTCCATTGAATATTTTGAGCTATTAAATTTAAATTATATACTGATCATTGCAAATCATCTTCAGATGTTGCCAGTAAAACAAGATCATCTACAAACGTTATTACATCTAATTTTAAATTCCTGTTAATAGTGATATATCCGTGTTTTGTTTCTCTAAAATCTTTCACAATGGCATTCATATAAACGTTAAAAAGCAGAGGAGAGAGGCTACAACCTTGTCTGACTCCTGAGTTTATTTCCGTCCAATGAGTTATTTTGTCTTTTATTTTTACTGCAATAAGGTTTGA